>NW_019392829.1:0-179996 GCF_000648675.2 Cimex lectularius | reverse complement strand
TCTTTCTTTCTTTCTTTCTTTCTTTCTTTCTCTCTCTCTCTCATCTCTATCTATCTATCAACCCCCCTCTCTCTCTTTCTTTCTTTCTTTCTTTCTCTCTTTCTCTCTCTCTCTCTCTCTCTCTTTCTTTCTCTCTCTGTCTTTCTCTCTCTCTCCAACAATTACTAACACTAATTTCCCACATATAGAGTCGGAGAGATTTCTCCCTTAGCACTTTCGTATTTTGTACCGATAAAAACAATAACTCAAAAATTCTATATATACAGATTGTACTTAATGAGAGGTCTCTGAGCGTAGACCTCAAATTTGTCTTTAGTTTTATAAATTTTTGCCTTGTTTTGTCGCATCTTGCCTGCTTCTTTCTCTATTCCAATCGTGAAGACATTCTGGTCATGTTTTATTTTCAGTCAGCCTGACTTTTTTTTCGAATAAACGAATGAACATAAGCTGAAGCCCAGTTACACTCTCTGTTTTTCCAGTATAACTTTCATGAATGACCCTGTTTTACTGAATTAATAAAATTCGATAATAAGATTCGATTATATATATATATTATTATATATATTTTTTCGATCCGTGCAACAAAAAAACAAAAAAAAAACATTTGTACACTGTACAGCTACCCACGAAAGCCAACGAAAAGTATACAGTAATATGATTATAATCTAAAAAATAAAAATAAATAGAGATTCGCGTTATAATTCAAATTCCCAGTGCGTTCTTCACGTTTGTGCGTTAACCTGCAGCAATGTATGTGGAACAAATTAGCTCATAAATTCCTTGTCCTTAGTTGTGCTGGTGTAACAGATGTCCCAGGCAAGCCTTAAAAGTGGCATTTATAATTCATAATGAACCTGAGCCCCCTATCTCATGATTTAAATATTAGCCAGATCCCTTGTAGGAGGAATAGGCGGACCACGCCGGCCGAAACAACTCTTGCTCACTTTCAGCCTCGTCGTCATTCCTTATCTCGATTATATTTATCCGTTACACAGCTAGGAATTTTTTAAAAATTCATTGTAATTAAATTCATTATTTAATTGCAAACATTTCGCTAATCGTACATTAATGAAACCAATAAAACGATTAGTACATTGTTTATCCATTAAACATAAAATTTATAGTTTTTTCTTTAAGCAAAAGTGAATTTTGAACATTAATGCACGCTCAATATCAAAATCGAAATATAAGTATGTAATGAATGCACTGCTGCGTTTTTATTATACCAATTAAAATTATATTAAACAAGAAAAGAATTGTGACATTCTCTAAAAATAAGAGGAGAATAAAGACAATGGAAAATAAGAGAGAGAGAGAGAGAGAGAGAGAGAGAGAGAGAGAGAACCGACGGACAGGGTGAGAAAAAGAGATTCCTATAAAAAATGAAAAAATTTTGATTTTACTTTAAAAGTTGTGAAGAAAGAGTGAAATGAGAAAGGTTTCGAAAATGTACATATACATAATTATTAATGTCTGTTTGTTTGTATACCGCATATAATTCATACAGTGATGGGAGAGTGAGCTAAGGAGGTGTTTTGTTTGTGAAAAAATTTTTATATTCGCTATAAATAATATTAAGTATATAATTATACACAATGAGAGAAATAGGAGAGAGAAATTTGATTAGAAATGATGAATGGTTGAGTGATTGTTTTAAAAAGATACAAATTTGATTCGATTTGCTAAACGATTTATTTTTACAAATCTCGCAGAGTTATGTCAATTTGTCTTTTCTTACACTCAACGAGAAACGTACATTTTACAATTTGAACTTACATACATCACTTCTGGATGACCATATGTATATAATAATAAAAAAGAAATTATAAAAAGAAATAAAAAATTTAAGCTGAATGTGGAACAATAATAATACCTAAATATATTAAATAATAATAATACCTAAATAAAATTTATATTCATATAACTGTATTAAATCAATAAAGAAATAAATTCTATAATTACAAAATTTACTAACTATTAAATTCACTAGTTTTCGTAGTCCGCTTGACCAATTAATATCTTTCAATTAATTAAGGTTTTCAGTTGAGATAACATAAAAACTTGAAAAATGGCAAAAAGGTGGGGTTGAGATGGGAAGTTAGTGTCCGAGTGGATCGAAGTCACGATAGCTCAAGTGATCGAGCAGCGGCGTATCTAGCCGAAGGTCGTGGGTTCGAATCCCGCTCGGCCCTTGACTTTTTTATCTCAACTAAAAACCTTAATTAATTTACTAACCATGTTATACATTACATACATATAAAATTACATTTTCATCGCCTCATTAGAAACTGTAATAACTCCATTAAGAAACAAATTCCTGAAAAGAGGTTACAAATTTGTGCAAAATAACATAAAGTACACTATAATAGTTGGAATACTTGATGTAATAAATTCGCTTATTAATCATTCTTTATTAGTAGAGAGAGAGAGAGAGAGAGAGAGAGAGAGAGAGAGAGAGAGAGAGAGAGAGAGAGAGAGAGCGCGAGAGAGGGAAAGGCGAAAGAGAGAATGAGAGTGAGAGAGAGAGAGAGAGAGAGAGAGAGAGAGAGAGAGAGAGAGAGAGAGAGAGAGAGAGAGAGAGAGAGAGCGCGAGAGAGGGAAAGGCGAAAGAGAGAATGAGAGTGAGAGGGAGAGAGAGAGAAAGAGGGGGGAAGAGAGAGAGGGAGTGAGGATAAAGAGGGAGGGAGAGGGAGAAAGAGTGAGAGGGAGGGAAAGGGAGAGTGTGAGAGGGAGGCAGAGAGGTTGATTTGATTTGAAACGGTTGGTTTAGAAAACTTATTAAGAGAGTGAGAGAGAGCGAAAAAGTCCTGAGATTGTCCGATTTCCCCATTAATCACCACACCTTATAGGTACAAAAATATAAATTGAAAATACAATATCTAAAATAATAATCTAAAAATTGAGTAAAATGTATGAATTGAAAGGGTGGTGTTTGTGAGCGAACGTGAGAGAAAGATGGAAACCAATTAGAAAAAAATAAGAACAAATTTCGTTAACTCTAGCTAAGGGATACGGCATTTGCTGATACTAAACCTTCATGACCCAAGCAAAATGCATGGTTTAATCTACGTACAACAGCCGTGAAAACAATTTTTCTAAGGATGCTATTTTTTAAGACAACGCGAAAATAGTGAGTGTGAGAGGAGTGAAGACAAGAAAGAGACCAAGCGAGTGATTAAGTAAGTAGAAAGAGGCTTGTGTGAAGCCCAATAAATTATTTAAAGATCACCTTATGTTTAATTAAAATTAACAGACGCATACATTTCGTTTCAGTTGGTTAAAGCGCGAGTTCGCTCTTACTGTCTTTCCGTAGGCCGCAGAGCACGACGAGTGCTTCGCACAATTCTCCGCGTCTGTATTGAATAGGATGGAAAGTTTGTTTTGAAACTCTCCTCGAAATCTTGCTGCAAATCTACATCAACGACGAACAAAGCCTCTCTTCGCCCTTTCGTCCCAAACGGCTATAAATTCTCTAAATCGGAATGGTTTAAGGTTCAATTAATAAACCGTCGTCTGAATGATTCACTTCGTTACAAATCTGCCGGAAATAATATGTTATCACGTCTGTCTTAATATCACATTAAGAGCATAATTGTTGTTATCTTTAATATAAGTAACTTTTCTCTTATCGTTTTACTTTTACTGTAACTGCTAGGTTTCAAAGTAGTTTTCCTTGGTGAAGTTTAATCTAAGAGTTAGAATTGAAGATGTCTCGACTCTCGCAATTTCAAGAAGACAAAACGGCCTATTTTTCATGCCTGTAAAACAATTTTGACCGTGTCACAGACAAAATCTAAAATAAATAAGAATTTTCCTTTGTAACAAAGAAAACTACTTCAATTCTACCTACATAAATATTACAAAAGAGAAAGTAATAAAAATGACTTTGGATTGTCAAAATGTTTATATTTCTTATTAATTGACGCAATATAAAATATAAACAGATCCCCTTATTAAGTGTTTCAAAGAATTTCATCTTTTTATTGTGAGCTTCTAGAAAGTTCATCCCTTAATTTACGCTTATTTAATTATATCAGTTTAGATCACAACAAGGGAAATTAATTGCTAAATGAAAAAAAAAATCGTGATAATGAAGCTGGAGCTTAGAACAAATGATTCTGCCGATTAATACCTTTGGTCAGTTGACTATTTATATCAATTATTTCTATTTATATATTTATGTTTTAGTGGTCAATTGACCAAGTTACTTCTTTCAATTAATTATTCTTTCAATGTAAGGTCTTGGTTGAGATAAAATTAATTATATTTATATATTTATTCAGATTCATTTTTTCATTCACAGAATATTGTTTATAACTGTATACATATATGAAAGAACAATTTTTAATTTGTATAGTTCTATACAAGATATAAATTAAAAATAGACTTGTTAATTTTTATTTATTTATTTTTTTTTGGGGGGGGTGAGAAAACAGCTTTTAGTAAAAGAAAATGTTACAAATTCAATTATGTAGGAGCGAAATATACTTAAATTTAAGTTTGCCGGTTTTTTTTCACATTCAATCAGTTTATAATCTCACTGATGGATTTTTACCTTTTTTAATATTATTAATAACTCGATCAGGTTTCGTGGTCCGATTGACCAAATAAATTCTTTTCAATTAATTAATCTTTCAGTAAGGTATTGGTTGAGATAAAAAAAGTCAGAGTCACGAGCGGGATTCGAACCCACGACCTTCGGCTAAATACGCCGCTACTCCACCACTTGAGCTATCGCGACTTCTATCGTGAAGTGGTAGAGTAGCGGCGTATTTAGCCGAAGGTCGTGGGTTCGAATCCTGCTCGTGACACTGGCTTTTTTATCTCAACCAATACCTTACTGAAAGATTAATTAATTGAAAAGAAATTATTAATAACCATTAGCCAAGTTTTATTTCGTTCTATTTTGGTCATAATGAGAACGAAATTTCTCTTCTCTGAAAAANCATGACCTTCGGCTAAATACGCCGCTACTCCACCACTTGAGCTATCGTGAAGTGGTAGAGTAGCGGCGTATTTAGCCGAAGGTCGTAGGTTCGAATCCTGCTCGTGACACTGGCTTTTTTATCTCAACCAATACCTTACTGAAAGATTATATAATTGAAAAGAAATTATTAACAACCAATAGCCAAATTTTATTTCGTTCTATTTTGCTCATAATGAGAACGCAATTTCTCTTCTCTGTAAAAAAAAAAAACATGAAAATTCGTAAATAATAGGTCCATATTTGACCAGAAAGGTCGAGCAAGTATATGATACTCTTTTCCGATAAGTCTAATTATTCGCCGGATCCAAAGGAAAGTGTATTTTTAATTTGTAAAGCAAGAACGGTTGAACCATGCTATAATAAATTCATGATAAATTCTACACCGCCAGGACAAATGAAACAATAACTTCAAGAAATATTGACATTCCTACCTTCTAATACATTTTGCTTGTAATTAATTAAGTAACTATGGTTGTAATTAAATGTTCTTTTTTTTTGTAATAAACAAACGGTGATTTCGATTGACCTACAGTAATTTAAAGTTTAATCAAGCCCCTGTGTGTCAATTAACCCTTCCCACAGACTTTATCCTGTATCAATATCCTCCGATCTTGATTTATTCGGTCCCGTTTGGAACCGACTCCCAAGGAGAAAATTACTGGATTGCGTTTACAATAAGATTCGGCATAATCTTTGCCTTTGTCACATACTCGGCCCTTTTTTACGTCTACCTCGGCCAGAGATGGCAAATCAGATAAATGAAACCTGGCGTAAAAATAACCAGTAAGGTATCTTAGTAGTACGTATATCTGGGGTGTTATTTCGTTTCATCTTGCCGCAATATTCTTGAAGCTTTTATTTACCTGTGTGGTGTTTAGTGATCGTTAATCATTAATTTATTTGGATCGTTAATTAATTATTTGGACACTGTGAGATGCGGTCTGGTGTGACGTACGTTTTCGAAAAATATTTTCTTTATCGTGCCAACGTTTCGATGTTTATTGAGATCATCTTCAGTGCACGAAGTGTTTGTTTTTCGGGTAGATGCCCCGGGCATTCTCAACACGACAGACAAAAATGACATATCTACTCGGAAAACAAACACTTTGAGCCCTGAAGATGATTTCAATAAAGATCGAAACATTGGCACGATAAAGAAAATGTTTTTCTAAAACATACGTCACAACAGACCGCATCTAACGATCTTAATAATCTTTTATTTATCATATAAATTTGTTTTTTAACTGTCTACATATTATTTCAGACCGACTACGGACGTCATTTGGACTTACTCAGCCAGCAGATTGAGAATGTCGTTTTCTCCACGGCGCAAAAGAAGTTATCCGATCGAAAGGTGGAAGAAGCGTGCCAGCTTCTCGACTCCTGGTACAAATACGTGTTATCCTCCCATATCGGTGAGTAAAATACTTTGAAAGTCAATAAATAGTTCAGTATAATCATAATGTGAGAAGTTTAGGGACCGTCAAGTAGGTCATCGCCGACCCTCTGCGTGTTGTACTTCTTTTCCTAGTCTTTCTCGCGTATTTTTCCACGTTCGGCCATTTGAGCGTTTCGATCTAACTCTGACTCTCTGCTTTTGTTGTTGTACGAAAGTTGATATCCTAAAATCCTAGCCTCCCTTTTATATTTCAGATTGTTAACTACAGAATAATCAGTAAACATGCAATACATATATATCATAACCACCCTATAAACAATATATTACCATAGAAGCTGGTTATATTCACTCCACCCCCTCATCCCTCCAGTTGGTCCCTCATTCCACCCCTCCGAATATTTGATATGCCTCAGGACGAGGTTAAACCTACTCCATTCTCGCTAATAACTGACTTTTACCCTCCATACGTCACACCCTCACTCCAGAGTACTCGATATTCCTCGGGGCGGGGTTAAACAATCATTTCTTTCACGCTAATACATTACATTCATTACAATAAATAAACATGAACTCAACACGGACACCCAACAAAAAAACAACTCTTGCATAACAGACACCTACGCGGTCGCTTTCTGGCCAGAAGATACCGTGAGTTGTTCTTGTATGTCCTATGCGTAGTATTGCAAGTACGCCTTTTCCCTTTTCGACCCGTTTTCATTGGACTGATGTCTTTCTTAACCTGCCACAGTTTGTCAGGTGTTATTTATATTTTTACGAGCCCAGCGGTTTTTCCGTTCTCCTTTATAGTACAGTATATTTTTGAAAAATATTTTTTTACCGTTTTAATTGTGTACTTGACTGCTTTGTATGTTTTTGCCGTCCGTTCTACTAGAAAGTGCTTTAAAACTTGAAGTTTCAACTTTTTGTACGTAATGTAGAAAGTTTAATCGTATTTGCAACATGTCCAGCTACAACGCTGCGTAAAACTTCGGATGAAAAGTTTCCAAGAGTTTAGAAATAGGTCCTGTGTAGTATAAACTAAACAAATGTGTTGCCTAATTTGATGAAATATTTTAGCTTGTGACACATTTATTGAGAATTGACCGTTTTACGACATCCAAAATCCTTGGCTCTTAATTGCAATAAAACATTCAAATGTATGAGCGAAGGAGAAACCACCGAAGGACTATTGACCCATTCTGATACTTTCCTTAATATCATATATATATAATAGTGGTAGTTAGATTATTTTTATTTACTACCTTAATGTGTGTGTGAGAATGTGTTTTCCCATCCTTCTTGCCATGTATATCTTCTTTTATTTCTTCGATTGTGAAAGAGATGTCTTCGGGTGTTCCTGGTTTATCGAAGTACACTTTGTCTTGTGCTGATGCGCTTTGCTCTGCCGGGATCCAGTTATGCATAATTATTTCCAACTTGATTTTAAGTCGGTGTAAAGGATCCGTGGTTTTTCAATTGTAGCCAGTTTTATGGGTGACCGAAGCTTTCCTGCTGCCTAGACTTCTGTCCATGGAGTCATCCCACCTGTGGCATTGCAGTAAGCTTTCCACTTTGGGGTAATCACTTTTCCTTAGCTTGCGTAATTCCTCATTACCGTTCGTCGGTATTTCCTTCTTAGTTTTGTCTCAGTTTATGTCTGCAGTCGGATAGTTCTTTGGACCACCAAGGGGTACTTCTATTCTGATTAATACGGTTTGTTTTTGTGTATTTTGGTATGTTTTTATCACATGTTGTGGTTAATAAGCGTATAACTTCATCTGTCGTCTGGTTCCAGTTGTCGCTGTTCTTGATGCATTGTGACAGTTGTTTGTCTATTTCCTTTTTATCCATGCCTTGAGGTAAACCGGTGAGAGTTGTTATAGCAGCTAACAAACCTCTTTCAACCTCTAGCCAATTTGCTTCATTTATTTAACAAAGTTGACCATTATCCATTTTGGTAACAGTTAGAAAGCTCGGTCGCTTAATTGATATGTGAACATTCTATGGTCAAATCCACTTTCAGCATCATGTTTATGCCATGTATGCACTCTAGTGATCATGTCGGTGCTTGGTATAGTCAGGTCTATGTTACTTTTTCCCTGGCTGTTCTCAAATGTTGGATTCCTGTCGACTCCATTAATGATTATCAATGATTTTTCTGCCAGATACTACTCCAAGGTTTTACCTCTTTGATTTGTCAAATGATCAAACCAAGCCGTAGAACGCGCATTGCTATCCTACTGGTACTTTATTGTTTAGAATTGTATCCAATGCGGCAGTTATTTTCCCATGATCCTCTTCAATGTCATGTGTGTGTGTGCGCGCGCGCATGCGTGTCATTTCAAATTCTTGTTAATTTTTTTTTAATTGAATTACGGGCTAAATGTATTTTATATTAGCGTACGCTCAACCCTTTATTCCCATCACAGAAAAAATATCGTATTTTATGATCAGATTATTCACTGGATCCAATCGAATAGTGTGCTTTTAATTAGTAAAGCAAACTCACCGGATGAGCAATGCCATTTTCATTTGTATGAATTTATTTTTTGTATAAAAGTCAAGGGGTTAAGGGTTGAGAAAGATATACAAACCTCGCGCTCGCGTATTTTCTCTGCTTCCCAGAAAAAAATTAAAATCATGGATATGTCCCTAAGCTAACCCTACCTAATGTAAGCCATCCCTAACCTTAACCCTACCTACTCTAATCCGTCCCCAACCCTTTTAACAACTTCTTCTGTATAAATATTTATTTTAATTGTACACCATGAAAATATGATTTGATTCAGAGAAAAGATTTTATCTTGCCCCGTGTATTTCTGGTGTTGAAATTTCAATTATCTGGTTTCAATATTTTACGAAGTTTTTCCAGCCAAAGATAATAATGAGGCGACTTAAAACTATATACTGTAGCAAATGTATGTCACATCATTGTTATCTTTGGAAGAAAAAACTCCATAAAATATTAAAACCTGAGACATAATTCTTGCTGCATAGTGCATAATTTATGTACATAAAGTATTCACAATGGCCTAATTAATTCGTGAGTTATATTTTGCAAGCATATCCGGTGTAGTTTAATAAATAACAGTTCTAATTGATGTTCATTCGAGTTTAATTAGATTTCAGTCCAGACGGTCGGATAACACGTTTTATCGAATTGGGCCGTTGTCCGTCATAAATGCTTAATTCTAAATTAGCAATTAGCCGGCCTAAGATTGACGTCGCATGCATTATACGCCTGTTTAATCATTGGCCCAATTACCTCCAGCCGACGTCATTAGGAGTGTAAATTCTGCCCTGAACGGCCGCCGGCATGCAACATGGGCTGGCTGCGAATGTGACTTTTAAACTTTAAAAGCCGGGTTTACTTGTTGAAACAACAGGGAAAATTGCGTTTCTACCCGGTACGGTCTCACTTCTCATTTCACAATTTGCAGTTTGTGGGAGCAAACATACACATAAAGTCCTACTTAAGAATACATAGTGGGGGGAGTCCGTTTGCCCAACGTACGATTTTTTATTTTTGAACTTTGTTACAGCATTTGTTGCTGTTCATAAAAAAAAATTAATTGGAACCCTCCCCAACGCAGAAATCACAAGTGATGTTTAATTTTTTTAAAGTTATTCTGACTTGTTAATATTAAAAAAGTAATATTACTACATTAAAAAATTACTTTTCTAATAAAATTCCAGCATAACATAATGTTATCGGAAAGGTAATCAGGGGATGACATATGAAATCAATTTTCAAAATTATTATCACCATAGTGTTACTTTGTTGTTTTACAAAGTTCGTAATATTGCATTATAAAAGGGGAGAAATAATCCATCAATTACACTCATATCACTGCATATCATACACTTTTATTATATAAGATAAATACCCTTGATTGCATAGAATGTATGCAGCATGAAATAACTACTGTTCGGCTACTCGTGGTACAAACTTTGCCCGTAGATTCTACATTTAAAATGGAACAGAAATTCCTAATTAACTATGGTCCGAATCTCATCAGTTTCGGAGTTATTCCACTTTTTCTGGTTTTTTAAGATTTTACGAACTTGCTTCAAATAAGCTCCAAAACTAAAAGGTTTTGGACAAATCCGTTGATACCTCTGAAAACTACATTAAATGAGATGTGATCAATACTAAACTTGTAAACGTTCGTGAAATAAGTGTTTTAGTAGCGAGAACTTTGAATTTTTTTTCAAAGTTGGAAAACTTACTATGGTGATTCTAAACTACTATTTCCAGACCTAGAGACCAGCAAATTTCAGAAAACATACTCCATTTAATATCATTTTTAGTGGTGTAATTGCTTTCTTAATTACTTTTTTCAAAGATGAAGAAATTGATGGAGAAAAGGAAAAAACCGTGGCTGACGGATTAGCGTGGTGGAAAGTTTAAAAAAAATACCTAAGGAAATTTTGAATGAATTTATTAAACTTTTTTTAAATTTGGGTTCGAAACCGAAATAGTGCAAGTGACTTATTTACCAACTTTGATTAAAAAATTCTTGTGTTATTATTCTCCGGAATAAAAGAGTTTTACGATTCACAACGTTTTTCTTTATCTATGTGATATCTTATTAACAATATGGCTACTTTTTCTAATGGAGAATACGCTTATGTACGGGTTTTGCGGGTTTAATGAGAATGCATTGCAGAGGGTGGAGAGCATTTCGAATCAAAATTTAAAAGTTCAAAAAATTCATTCATATATCCTTAAGCTTTTTTATTTTTGATTATTATTAATCTTTCCACTTTACCAATCCTTCAACCACGGTTTATTTTTCCTTCATCAATTTTTTCATCTTTGAAAACAGTAATTAAAAAAGCAATTGCACCACTAAAAAGGATATGAAATGTACGTTTTCTGAAATTTGCTGGTCTCTAGGTTTGGAAATTGTAGTTTAGATCACCATAATGTTTTTCAACTTTGAAAAAAAATTTTTTTTCAAAATTCTCACTACTAAAACGCTTATTTCACGAACGTTTACGAGTTTAGTATTGATAACATTTTATTGGAAATTTAACGAAGTTTTCAATGGTATCAACGGATTTGTCCAAAATCTTTTATTTTTGGTGTTATCATTGTTTATTTGAAGCAAGGTGGTGAAATCTTAAAAAATCGGAAAAAGTGAACTCAGAAACTGTTGAGATTAGGACCATAGTTAATTAGAACTTTTTGGTTCCTTTTTGAATGTAGAATCTACTGGCAAAGTTTGTAACACGAGTTACCGATCTGGTTGAGACAAAACGGTTTTTCGCACTTCGGGGCGAATTACATAAATTATAAATTTGAGCTAGAGAAGGATTTTCATGTTGAATTGTGCTCGTTTTGCAATTTCAACGTTCAAGAAGACTCTTATGAATTCTGACTTCTTAAGTGTATGTCACAGCTCTGGGATGTAAGAGGCACTTACACAGGAAAGACATTCTCTCCTTTTTAACTAGGCGGACTGATGATCCTTTAATTAATTATGCCCGAAACGCCTTGAGAGCGAAATTGTTGTCAGATATGCAAAGTTCCCGCATAATTTTTTGCATTCAAATTAAAAGTAAGCTGTAAATATCGCATTTCTACGCAAAAAACTTAATAATCCGTACATACTCCACAATATTATTAGGTCCTTTGACTACATAAGAAAGCTTGTTTCCTTCCTTTCCTCAACTTTTAAGTTTACAGTTTGCGATAATGATCGCATAAGACAGAGTATTCTTTATTTTTACAATTATCCCTAAATTCTTTTTATTAGTACCATTATTTCTATATTTTATATATTGAATTATGTGCTTTAGGTCGATTTCTTTCACTGTATATTAACGTCAAACGTTCATTAATTGGAGTGCAGAATTCCTCTAAAAAGGAAAAACATTTTGTTACCTTATTGTTGTTCTTAGGGGACTCTAGTCCCGGAATAAAGTATTTCTCTCTCTTTCATTCGTTTAATTTATTATCTGTCTCTCCCTCTCTTTCTCTGTTTATCGCTCTCTCTCTCTCTCTCTCTCTCTCTCTCTCTCTCTCTCTCTCTCTCTCTCTCTCTCCCACTCTCCCTCCCCCTTTCTCTCCCACTCACCCTTTCTCACTCTCCCCCTTTCTCTCCCACTCACCCTTTCTCACTCTCCCCTCCCCTCTCTCCCTCTCCATTTCTCTCTCTCCCTCCCCCTTTCTCTCTCTCACCTNCTCTCTCTCTCTCTCTCTCTCTCTCTCTCTCTCTCTCTCTCTCTCTCTCTCTCTCTCTCGCTCCCTCTCCCTCTGTAAGAGTGGTTTATGTAAACCTAAATTGGCGAGAATAAATAAATCATTAATCAATCTCCCTCCCTCTTTCTCTCTCTCTTTCTCACTCCCTCTCTCTCTCACTCTCTCCCTCCCTCCCTCCTTCCCTCTCTCTTTCTCTTGTTGTTCTCATAGGTTGGTCTTCAATATTTCGTTCATTCCTATATCGATGTCAAGAGTTGTACATTATCCAGTACTTGAGGACATTTTATAAATTAAGTTAGCGACTATATTGTGTTTTCTATTATAGAATAATTTCACTAAAAACATTGTTTAACAAATGTATTTAACGTAATATAATAAATCGTTTGTTTTTATGAGAAAAATGGTCGGATCGAAGCCGTTTCCAAGAGCCATGCTGGCCACGTGCCCTTTAAACGGCCATCTAGCAAAAATCCCGGCCATTATTGGATTTACCGCGCAGATGTTCCGATAATGTGATGTAGGCATGATGTTCGTAACTGTCTCGTGCAGAATTTCGAAAAAGCGTTTTGTACGCAAGATTTTTTTTTTAAATTTAATGGTGCCGGTGAAGTGGGTGTAGAGGATTCAGTTTTATTTGGAGGTTTTTTTTCCGCCCATGTGGAAGACAAATGACGGGCATCGACAACGGTCGTTGCCCCTATACGATAAATCGTTGTATTAACCTGGGAAAAAAATATTCAAATCCATCTCTGAATTATACAAGTAAATAGTTTAAATAACTTGGAAATAAACTCCCTGTGACAGAAAAATAGAATCGAAAGAAAAAACTGATAAAGAAGTTTAAAACCTTCTGCTTAAGCGAAAGTGATAAGCTAGATAATGGATTAATCCTTCTTAATTAAAATGGGTCAATAATTCCATTTTCATTGTATTAAAAGGACAAAAGTAATTGAAACTTACTTTCAATCTACATAATCTCATTCAATTTTCATACTTTTGGAATTTCGCCTCTCTGACTTTCTCAGTTTGACTTTTGAATTTTTAAAAAGCGGTCGAGTGTGTCCAGCTCTGAATAGTGCAGTTGTAAACCGTCCGAAAGGAAATTCCTTGGTGACGAGAGTTTGCCCGTGATATTCGAATGTCAGAATGCGGCAGGTAATGTCGGAAACGTTAACCGAGAACTGAAAGCTGTTTGCCAACTAGTCAGAACAATCTGTTTCAAGATTGTGGTTCGAGTCAACTCACCAGTCCAAATTGCCTTACTTTCTTCGGCTAGCCGGCAACCCCGGGGCAAGAATTTCATCCAATTTGTCTCTTTATAGGTGACGCCCAGGAGATGACGCTTGTCAAAGCGCAGGCAGCGTTTAATCAAAGGGTGGGATTGATCTCGGAAATCCTATCAAAACTGCCGCCGAAAAATGGCAAAGTTCTCAATGCTAAGTTGAACGCTCTTAAGAAAAACGTGGCTGCCAACGGGCTCAAAGCTGGAGGGTCTTTTGAGTGGGTCGACAGCGTTCTTGTAAAGGTAAGTAAAAAAACCTGTTTTTTTTAAATCATAATGATGGAATGTTTACAAAAACGTTCTATTTCTTGCCAATCATTTCTCCACTAACCTAAACTTCACCGATCGTTAATAACTTTTTTCAAAGAATTATTAAAAAGCATTTAAGTAAATATCAATAACTTGAAAAAAAAAATATATATATATAAAACATAAAAATAAATAAGTACTGATCTAAAGATTTTTTCTGCGGATCTGTGCTCTTTTTTGGTGGAATTCCATCATCAAAGGTTGAATATCAATGAAGTATAAGTAAAAAATCCTGATTTTTTTATCATGATGATGAAATATTACAAAAACGTTCTATCTCTTGTCAATCATTTCTACAATACCTGAAACTTCACCGATGTTCATAATTTTTTCGACAGCGTTCTTGTAAAGGTAAGTAAAAAATCCTGATTTTTTAAAATCATAATGATGAAATGTTTACAAAAACGTTCTATTTCTTGCCAATCATTTCTCCACTAACCTAAACTTCACCGATCGTTAATAATTTTTTTTCAAAGAATTATTAAAAAGCATTTACGTAAATCAATAACATAATATATAAATNGTATGTATTATGTTATTGATTTACTTAAATGCTGTTTAATAATTCTTTGTAAAAAAATTATTAACGCTGTCGAAAAAATTATGAAGATCGGTGAAGTTTCAGGTATTGTAGAAATGATTGACAAGAAATAGAACGTTTTTGTAATATTTCATCATCATGATAAAAAAAATCAGGATTATGTATATATATATGACATAAAAATAAATAAATACTGATCTAAAGATTTTTTCTGCGGTTCTGTGTACTTTTTTGGTGGAATTCCATCATCAAAGGTTGAATATCAATGAAGTGTAAGTAAAAAAAACCTGATTTTTTTATCATGATGATGAAATATTACAAAAACGTTCTATTTCTTGTCAATCATTTCTCCACTAACCTAAACTTCACCGATCGTTAATAATTTTTTCCCAAAGAATTATTAAAAAGCATTTAAGTATAAGGAATTCCCTCGTCAAAGGTTGAATATCAATGAGGTGTAAGTAAAAAAATCCTGATTTTTTATCATGATGATGAAATATTTCAAAACCGTTGTATTTCTTGTCATTCATTTCTCCATTACCCGAAACTTCACCGATCTTCATAATTTTTTTTCAAAGAATTATTAAAAAGCATTTAAGTAAATATCAGAAACTTAGAAAAAAAATCCTAATTGTGTTTATCACTAAAAAAAATGTTAACCTACTTTGCCAGAAACGTCTTTTGGTTTTTCGTCACTTTTCATATCTTTAATCTCATTTAATAAGATCGTATATTTTATTTCTTAATTCTAGACATAAAAACAAATAAACTGATTTAAACCTTAAAAAACATGCATAATGTTTCCATTAAAAAAAAAACAACTATAAAATTGTACTTTATATTATGAAATTATAAAGCAAATAATATAAAATGATCGTAAAAATTTAATTGGAATAGTGAAATAATAGAAAAAATAGAACACATTTCATCCCAAATTGCTGATTTTTGTTCTCCATTACATTTCCACCCTTATCTGGTAAATTTTTCTATACGAAACCCTCAATGGCTTGGATTCCCAATGTTGTTAGTAGCGTGTGTGTCGTCCGCATTTGGGTTTGTTACATTGTAAACCAATTGGAGGGTGTTAAGGGTAGATTAAAAACCCGCATCGCAACCCAGTGTTGCTTGTTTAGTAGGATAAATTGCCGTCATGACGATGCATGATCAATGGGGGTCTCATTAATCCATGTAATCCCTTATCTAATCAATCAATCAAAAATTTGAAATCAGCTTGGCCAAGTTTAAACAACATTGTCGTCATTATTTACATATTTTATTTTAATTGTTGGATATAAAAAAATCTGTATTTTAAATCTCACCAATGGATTTATATGGCGTGAGGTATTATGTTTAATTAAATTCAATTTTTCTATATAGAACTTAATAAATACAAATAGAAGATAGTTAAAGAAATAGAATTAGTAGAATAGTATAAGAATAGTGAAAATAGGAATACTAGAAATAAGAATAACAGTATAAACAGAACCCTCCTCTCCAAAAAAGTGAATCAACATACTCAATTATTTATATTAAAGAAATATAATGGTTTATTGAAGATACTCTATTTTTTCTGTTTTATTTTAGATGTATTTTAGGCAGTACATAATCTTTCACTCAACTGATGGTGGTTTGGCCATATGGTTTGAAAATAATAAAAGTTTGAAAGAGATATTATTTAATTGTTATAGTTAAAACAGTTTACAACTCTCAATATATAAAAAGCAGTCGTCTAAAAGAAATTATAAACACAAAAAAAGAATTTACATTGACAGATATTCTTGCACCCTTTGCATTATCAGGGTTTTTGAATTATATAAGGAATGTCGGCTTAACCACCGTCAGCTTAGGAGGAATTACTGAACAGCTGGAAATGTATTGAAAATAAAATTTTAAAATGTACAAGTGTACTTCAAGAAACCAACATTGTTCATGGTTGAAAAAAAAGAACCACTCTTGTGCGAGGTTCCACATAAAAATTCATAACAACTCTGGATTATATCCAAATGAAACTTTATTAGAACTTATATAAAGCTAGAGTATTCTACTTTCAGGCTATGTTATCATAGTTTAGCTTTTGCATTACTAAAATTGCAAAAAGAAGGATGAAATAAAAAAAACACACCTAACACTTATACAATCTTTGAGACTATATTTTTAATTATCCATTATATTTAGTGGTCTGTTGACCAAATTATTTCTTTCATTTAATTAATATTTTTTATGTAAGGTTTTGGTCGAAATGAAAAAGTTTGTACCACGAGTGGGATTCGAACCCACGACCTTCAGCTTAATACGCCTCTGCTCTACCACTAGAGCTATTGTGACTTCGATATGTGGTTGAGCAGCGGTATATTAAGCCGAAGGTCGTGGGTTCGAATCCTGCTCGTGGCACTAACTTTTTCATTTCGACCAAAACCTTACATAAAAAAGATTAATTTTTAATTATGTTTTTTGCCTTTCTTGCGCATGTAATTCAGCATAGTTACATATCAATCATTTTTTTAAGATAGAATAATAAAATAATATGCAAAATTGATAAGATACAAAAAAAGTTACAAAAACTAAAAAAGCTTTCAGTAGATCAAAAAAATTCTTTTTTGAAAAAATCAATTTGGATTCTTTTTAAGCACTGTATAAACCTTCAAATACAAATTTTCATAGTATTTCAAAAATAAAAATATTTGTATTTTTTTTCTCTCTAGCCGATCAGGTGTTCCATTTAATAATTCATTACTCCTCTTGAATTTATCCAAATTATTACAACCTTTGGAAAGCTGGATTTCTCCTCTTTAATACTATACCAACACAGTGTAGCTTTTACCTTGTAAGAACTACCCAAATAAGAAAAGTAAGGATAAATCAGCCAAAACACATCAAACATTTTATTTTATATCTCCAGTTATAATTTTTTTCAGAGGCCAAGTATCTGCCATTACATGCAGTTTACAAAGATCTAAACATCTGTAAAGTTTTCTGTAAATCGGTGAAATATTTTTAATTATCCCCACCTTAGTTACCATAATAAATTTTTGTGATTTTCTAAAAAAAAAGAAAAAAAATCGTTTTTATCAGAGGTATTTCATTTGGATGGGGAAAAAGTTTGAGATAAAAATTTTACTTTTTGATTTTTCCAGTAATTTGTATTCAGGGTGCAAAAACGAATATAAACTTTTTTCTTAATATATATATTTTAACCTGCTTTGCTGCATTGCTCGGTCACAAATTCCTGTTTTAATACCTATGATACTATATCTAGCTGCTGGAATCAAGGGGCAGGCTTGGTTGGCTGTTTATTGCAAAGTTTTAATCATGTTGTGTGTACAAAACTTCAATGTTTGAAAAGTGAATTTTTATCTCGCGAGTATCTGTTCATTATTTTTCTCTTTAGTCAGCTAGATTGGTCTTTTTTTTTTTTAATGAAATGTACCTGTTAAAAATTACATGCTTCTGTAGTGACTAGTTGAGTTTAATTGTCAAATGCTGAATATAAATTGGATTTTCACAGTGTCTGGAGGAGGGAAATTGGCTGATTGTGGATAACGTCAATCTGTGCAGTGGGGCTGTCCTAGATAGATTGAACGGTCTCCTAGAACGTGATGGCGTTCTGACCCTGAGTGAAAGGGGTGTCGGGCCCGAAGGTGAAGTCGTCATAAAGCCCCATCCCAATTTCAAGCTCTTCTTCACAATGGACCCAAAGCATGGGCACATATCCAGGTATGTTTGTTGACATCCGTGGTCATTCTGTCCTGGCTTGTTTTTAAGTTTATACTATTAGCAATTAAATCAATTACCAATATAAAATTATACTAATGATAAAATAAAAACATCCCTTGATTACATATTTCTGCTTAACCAACCAATTCCCATGGCAAGTATGAGCGATTTTTTGCCCACCTTTTTCCAGTGTCTGTTTTTTACCTTTAAAAAAGTAATTTTAAATTAGGGATGGGATAAAAAAATCTCATCAATCATTGAACACACTATAATTTATTAATATGATTATCACTTTTTTTTTTTAAATTAGCTAGTTTATAGCAAAAGAGGAAAAAAAAAAAGAGAAAATAGTGTGGGTTGTATTTAAATATATTTCAAATTCAGGAGCAAGAAGAACCAAGATATATTTATTTATGATATTTTATTAAAATTGGTTGTACATAAATATATTTATATGATACTCAGGAGCACCATGTACATATGTACAAGTGCTTTCGGTCAGGGCCAGCTCTATACATTTTTGCACCTAAGGAGAGTTCCTATTTCGGCCTTCTCTGATCTCATACAGAACAATATAAAGAGGACTGTTCTAATAAGCAACAAAATGTTAGTAGAATTAAACAAAATCCTAAATCATCCTTAAATTAGGGCTACACTGAAAACAGGTTGTTTTGCAACCAAAAAGTCAACTAAAAAGGCTAGTACATTCCTCGAAGACCAAATAATTAAAAACGCCCTTGAATTCAAGAATGCAAGTAGCCCAATTGAAATGGAACAAGCAACAAAAGCGATCACTGATAGTATACTCAATGACAAAAACCAGATACTTGTATTAATTGCTTATTTTCCATAAAACTAGGTATAAAGATAATTGACTTAAAACATAAATAAAACAATAATTTTATAATAACATAACAACAATAAATTTACCTTTATAGAGTAGTACTAATCCTTTTACTCTCTTTAGATTCAAAATGAAGAAAATCAGGTCAATTTCTTCATCCTTTCCAGAGCCAACTTGTTGAATGAGTTAATTTTTTTTTCTTCTTAAAAACATGGTTTAAATCGAGAAGATTTCGCTCGAGCAGATGCTTTGACCAATGACGGACATAGCATCTGTTACACAGCCTGAGCCCTAGGTGTGCCTTGCTCTACCATGTCCAATGCTCTTCAGCAGTTTAGGGCTTCCGGAAGTCTCGATTAAAGAAAATTGCGCTTACCTACCACACTACAGAACCATCATTTAGTGGCTTCCTTGAGAAGTAGTCAACTCCAAACAGTCCATAATGTAATGGTGGGCTCTTAAAGTCATCAGAAGGCTTCGTGAAAATAGCCTAATCTCTAGATGCCAAACATTGAGTTCCTTCTAGTGAGCCATAGTCGAGTAGAGAGGCGACTATTCGTAAATCAGCATCTTGCTTGGATACTTGAACAATGAGGGGCTCTTCTCTTCAAAGTTGAGTGCCGGTTTGGTTTGTGGCAATCAGATGACGAAGGCCGTGTGTGGAGAAGACACAAGTAAGGATACTTTACTTCATTTGCCACATAAGTCACAGCTCTCAAAGACAGTTATGGTGTGGGCTGGAATCAACGTTCATGCCCCTATCAAACTGATTATAATACAAAACAGATCACTGCACTAAGCTACATTGAGGACTTCTGGAAGCTCTCATACCATTCGCCCCATTTAATGGGGGCAACTTAATGTTAATGATATTAGCTTAATGATAATGTTCAACTACAGTTAGTTGTCCTACAACTAGTTGTCTCCTATTACTCAGAGGACTTGGGGAATGTGATGTTCTGATGTTTGGGTAAATTTTCTTTCAAACCATCATGATTAAATAATTTTCATTAAAACTCATGAATTTCGGTTCTCGTTTAATTTGATTACACAACACAGCCATAAAAATACATGTAGTTTGAAGTAAACAATAAAATAGTTTTTGAGTGTATATTGAAGGTGTGCAGGGGAAAAATTGCTTCCAATGAAGAGAAATCACAGAATGAAAACATGCTCTCTCCTCAAAATGTTTTAAATTGTAAATTGCAAAAACTGGGATTGCTGGTGGTCTTTGAGAAGCAGTAGGCTTAACTCTTGCATCTGTTTGTCTGTCTCTCTCTCTCTCTCTCTCTCTCTCTCTCTCTCTCTCTCTCTCTTTCTCTCTCCTCTCTCCCTCCCACTCACACATGGTTACTCTTTCTCTTTCTCTCTCTCTTTCTTTTCCCACTAGGATCGTTTTCATGGTTTGCACTAAGAATTTTTCAATTAAAATAAAATTGAGACTGTTTTAATTCCTTTCACAGAGCAATGAGAAATCGTGGGATAGAGATTTACGTTGATTCCCCTTCTATAAAATCATTGAACCCTTTGGATCTTGACTGTATGCTCAGTTCCCTCGGTGTGGGTTCTTTCAAACACAAGAAAGCCTTGATTCACATTCACAACAGGATTGCGGATGAGTCACAAGGTCGGTATTTATATTTGAGCACACTTTTCATGTATCTTTGTTTGTTTGTTTTTTAATAGCAGATCTTTCAGGTATTGAACAACCATGTGTAAATCACTTGTTGAGCGCTACGTTTCTGGCTGTCCAGTACTGGAGCCGAGGCAGCTCTCTGTCTTCATCTGTGAAAAATGCTTTTGTAGAAATATACATTAAGTCAAGAACATTGACAAATGAGAATTTACTTAATCAAAATGAAGCGTTATTGAAAGCTGTTGGAGAAGTAAAGCAAGACCTCGAAGAAACTGGTTGCAGCACAGCTGATTCCTTCAGGCCCGAAATAAAAACTTTATCGACCTTTGCAGTCCAAGAAAATATTGTATTGTCAACATTGAAACATCAAGGGTCGTTTCTCTATGGTGTGCTAAAACTCTTGGAAAATATTGCAAAGTCAAAACAACTCTCTAAAAATATATCTTCCTACCATTTGTCAAACATAGTCGGATATGACCTATCGTCCTTAAATGACAAACATTTACAACATTTGGAATATAAAATTCTCGATACTCTCCCTTTCATAATTATATCGTTTTACAATCATGCGTCTTGTAATGATATCTCATACAGGCATCAATGGCTAGTTGATGTCATACAAAACATGACCAAGACTCCAATCACAAAAAACATTTGTGAAAAAATAATTCATATATCAAAAACTGTCATTGATGTTCTTGGAAGTGATATTATTGACTCGGGATTACCCTGGGATGAAAGACAATATTCGAGAAAGTTGTTGAATAAAAAAGACTGGTCTTGGGAGAACAAAACGAACATTTTGATCTGTTATCAAGTAGTGTTAACTTGCAATTCGATGGAATTGGAACTACATGACAAAAAAATCAACTGGCGGTCGATAACAATTCTCCAGTATTCTAATGCTGTCAAAAAAGGTAAGTTTGTTAATATGTTTTGTTAAATTTACCTAAACAATTAATTTTTAGGCATTATATCAAACTTGCCTATGAAGCAAACCATAATTTGTGAAATCCAGCCATTCCTCACTGAATTCGATAAAGTTGTAAAATGCATTCTGACGTCAAAGTACACAGATTTAAATACGGATCAAGCGTGTCAGTGGCTTTACAATGTCGCATGGAAATTCCGCTTTGCCAACATCACAAACAGGCGCCTTTTCTCAGGGAAAGAGAACATCATGACGAACATACCTCCCGTCTCAGAAGAATCTGTCATGCTCGTGATCCTGCACTACAAATGGTTCAGAAAGCACACAATGCCATTGCTGCTTGAAATGGTGCAGAAACACTCTTCATTGTAAGTGTCAGTCGTGGATAATTTGTTTAAAGATTGTCTAATTCGACGGACTTCTAGGAAAGAAAAAGCACTCCCTTTGATCAAACTCATCGACAAAATTGACGAATCTATTGAAATAGGAAAGATTCATCTAGTCCCACTGACGAGAAAGTTCACAAGACTCATGAAACCGCCTTTACCATTGCGATCCACTGAACAATGCGACTATAATAAAAAACTTCACAAGTATGTGGTATAAAGAAGTATTTTGTTAACTAATGTTCCAGCTTTTTATTTTATTTTATTTTTTAGGTTTTATAATTCTGTGGAGTTTTGGAAGCCTGTTGTTCAAAACATTTCTGCATTCAGAAGAGACACTCATTTTCTTGCTTCTGGAGAAGGGAAGCAAATGAGGAATAAATTAATAAAGTGCAGCGAATTTGTATTTCTTGATAAAATCCTGCCACGAGGTAAAAAAAATCTTCAAAACAAAATATTTAATCTTATTTATACCATAACTGTCTAGAATATGTATTTGTTTTATCGTTGCTAACAAAAAAGCATGCTAAATTGTTTATATTCATTTTATTATAGCTGAAGAAACATTCCAAGAAGTTGAAAAATCATTATCCTGCCGTGCTGAGAAGGAAGTTGGTCTTGATGAGCTGGCTGTCATCAAAATGTGGCCCTTTCAGGAAGTTGTGTCTCTCCAGCTGAACACTGCTCTACGACTCTACTTAAGCGGCTTTTCTGATAATTTCTTCCGACTCGTTTCAAGTTCTACTGTAAACTGGCTTGAAAACCTGTCATCAACTTGTCCAATCGCTACTGGAATCGTAAGGTCTGTGCTTTCGGGCTACGACTTGAAGGAGAAGACGCAACAGGCCCAGCTGCTCTTCCTACTCACAAGACAGATGAACAATTCACGCACTATTAGAAACCCTGTTCTTTATCTTAAATGGGATGAATTTCAAAATGTCGAAGATGATTTTTTCAACGATCAGGTATTAGGAATTGAATAATTTGTACAATTGTAGCTAACAATTGAACTTTTTTTTTTTTTATTAATTGGAAGGATGATATCACATTGAACTCACCACATTATTCACTATTCCTGGGCAATTTAATATCATCTATGTCAGAGAATTCAATGACATTTGCCCTCAGATCACATAAAATCACAAAAAACATGATCAATTTTATGAAAAGTATGCTGTGGAGGAATTTACCTGCTATATTTTCCCAAATTTTGGACGTTGAGTAAGAATTTAATTGATTATTGTTTATAATTACTCATTAAAAAAATATATCTTTCTACAGAAAAAATGAGGTGAAATGTTTAAATCACTGCTTTAGACTCTTAATGGTTTATCTTAAGAAATCAATTCTTAATGAAGATTCGAGTGAAGAGGATTTCAGTAGTTCAAAAATAACAGATGAAATCATCAAGAACTTATCCAAGCTTTCATTCCACGATTCAGATAGATTGAAAGGTCTTCACAGTGTGGACCAAAGTCATAAAGAAATCATAACATCCCTTGTTAGGACCTTACGGTGCCTTACCGGTACGATAGCCGTCCTTAATGAATCTGAAGACGGGTTGGAAAAAGGTATTTTAATCGGAAAAGGATGGGCTCTTCTTGGCCTTGCCCACATTTTACTTTTTTCAAATATGGAAACTGTCGACCCTGTACAGAAAAAATCATTAAAGAGGCAGTACGCCCTTGAAGAGGTATAGTTTCACTTTATGTCTAGAAATAAAAATAATTTTTTTATTGTATTTTTTTCTTAATAGTTTAGGGAGTTGAAAATGTATCTGTGTACTGAATCGCTTAACAAGGCAATACTCGGAGATATGAATAACTGGCCTTTCAAACAATCACACGAAGCTAGAATTAAATATCTAGAAGATAAAAGTGAACATTTAGGGAAAGCAGTTGCCGTTCGGCCTTGCCCGTCTCTTTACAACAATATAGTAAAGGTAAACAATTAAACTTAACACCTTAGAATTTTATTTGCTGATTTAAACATTTAATTTTCAGGAAATTCAAAATTTAGGGAATTATCTCTTATCGGGAGAGAACTTCCTGCCCATGCTAGAAAAATTGGGAGTTGAAGCAAGCGAAAAAGAAAGTATCGCTTTAACCACCAAAAGCTGGCTTTTGTCAGTCAGGACTTTTCATGAAAAACTTTATAAAGACTATTATTCGACTTATCCTGATATTGTAACACCACATCTTCTCGCATCATCACAGGTAAATGGCACATAATCTGTACAAGTTTGTGCTTAATTTTAAAACGCTCTTAAATTTTCAGCTCATTTACGGATTGGAAGCAGTGACGAATCATATGATAAAAGGATCCATTGATAAAAAGTTTAACTTGTTCTCTGATACCATACATGAAATCATGGTGCGCCTTGGTACTTTCCCGATTGACAGCACTGATGCTACAGTCGAGCTCATAAAGACGTATACATCAGATTACATGATGATCCTGCTTGACAAATGTGCAGAACGCTGTAATAAACAAAATAAAACCAACTACAAGCTGAGGTTGTATTAATATTGTTTACTAATTAAACAAATTTTGAGTTTCGTTATTGTTGTAGGTTGGCAAAAATTTGTGTAAGGTTGGTTAGGAGCATTAACAAAACAGACTCTGTACAGTCTGTTCATGAGATACTTTTCCAAGTGCTTGATTTTGTTGTTCATTCATGGCACAAGCTGCAGGAAGACGCTAAAATAAAAAAAGCCCAGGAGCAAAGCATTTACATCAATAAGTTAGTTTATATTCTAATAGAAAATGTTTCACCACAAGATGTTTTTTTTTCTATCAAAGGTTTATTTTTACCTTCATTGTTTTGTTAGGTTGACACCACTTCAAATTGAAGAAGAAGAGACAAAAAGAAGTGTCCAAGAGATGTTCCCAACTCACCTGGAAAGAGATTTTGGTGATCTCGAGGAGCAGAAATCTCTCGAAGATCCTGTTCCATCTAGAATGGAAGTCTGTCAAGATAAGAGCGACGAACAGTTCACAATCGACATGCAAGACATCAAAGAAATCTGCTTGCTCCATTCTCAAATAGTCTCAACATTTAAAAACACGCCATGGGCCTTGAAAGTGGATGAAAATGACGATGACAACAATAAACAGCTACTTCTTGAGAGAATGGACATATTTTCATATTTGATAAACGGATGGCATCCAGCTTGCAACATAAGCCTCGACACTTCTTCAATTTCTGCACTTATAACTGCCGCAAATTTACCTCTGCTCGACACAACAGAGCGAACACTTGGCCGGACGTACAACTTTTACAAGGATTCGAATATCGATGAGGCAAAACTTTGTATCTCCTTGATGAACGCAATTCTGAATAAAGTGGCAGAACTTTTGGATGAGTGGAATGAACATCCAACACTGAATCAGGTATTATTTTTTATGTTATAGTGTGCTATTTTCTTTTGGTTTATTGACAATCTCTGATCATCTTAGTTTGGTGTTTTCATTCATTTTGCTTCTTTTTTTTTTTTTTTAAGATTAAAATTGTCGTTGAAAGAGTGATAGGGTTTGAAATGACAAGCCCTTTGTCACGGTTTCTCACTGGACTTGAACTGCTTCTGACAAAATTGCACGAATGGGAGGAAAATGCTCATTCAAAAGTCTCGTTGGCGTCTCATGCAACCAGTCTGACACACCAGATCATTTCATGGAGAAAACTGGAACTGTCTGCATGGAAAGGTGCACTTGCATCTACTATGACAAAGTAAGGAAAAGTGATAATATTTATGTAATTTAGCCTGACCATTTATATTTATAGAAAAACATTTAGTTTTGCACTATTAATTGTTGTAGTTGTTTTATTCATTTAGGGTCTGGCACTTAGGCATCCATAATAAACTTAATCCTACCCACTCGCCATCTCTTTATCCTGGAATCATATTTAACTGACTGCTGCTTCAGTGTGAGATGTAGCAATCGCTACACTATTATCAAACCAATAGCCAGTGCCCCCCAAGGGAGCATACCTAGTCCTATATATAATTATAACTTAATCCTAAACTCCTGTTTAACAAATCTTTGCTTCAAAATTAGGTGTGATAAAATGTTCTTGGAGAAAGAGCGAGCCAACCCAGTGTTCCACATGGGAGCATTCATAGTCCTATCCTGTTACTATTTACACTGCTCATGTGCGCTCTTTGACATGACCCTCCCCGACAACCAGGATTTTTCTTCAAACTAAAACAGGGCCTACCACTAGTTATAACTTAATCCTAAACTCCTAACAAATCTTTGCTTCAAAATTATGTGCGATAACACGTTCTAAAAGAAAGAGCGAGCCAACCCAGCGCCCCCCAAGGGAGCATTCTTAGTCCTATCCTGTTACTATTTACACTGCTCGGGTGCCCTCTTTGACATGACCCCCTCCTGGCACTCGGGATTTTTCTTCAAACTAAAGCAATGGTTTCAAAATTAGGTGTGATAAAATGTTCTTAGAGAAAGAGCAAGCCAACCCAGTGTTACTCAAGGGAGCATTCTTGGTCCCATCCTGTACATTATTTACACTGCTCACTTTTCTATACATATGCCAACGTTACCTATGTGGATGATACCACAGTATTATCTTCTAATCCAAATCTTATCCATGCAACCTCCAATATCCACGAACAACTTGGATTTATAAAAATTAGAGGGCATAATGATGAAAAATGTACCGAGTGTACTTTTACATTGATAAAACAGTTTTGTCCTCCATTGTATATCAAACAGGACCTACCAACTTCCACTCAAGTCAGATACTTAAGCCTATACCTAGACAGCAGACCCCACACTCTATTTAAGAGACCAGAAGATTTGGACAACTATGAAGACTTAAGAATTTTGTTTGTCAAAACTAAATTAACACAATACAAGACATTACTGCAACCACACAGGACATATAGGAGTGGATGGCACTCAGCTGTTGACTCTGAGAATCTGCTGGGAAGCAGATTTTGGGGAGGATGGGCTGAACACTTTAACCAAATCCTCAACTGCATTACT
Organism: Cimex lectularius; assembly: GCF_000648675.2. NCBI lineage: Eukaryota > Metazoa > Arthropoda > Insecta > Hemiptera > Cimicidae > Cimex > Cimex lectularius. The sequence continues at coordinate 152,752 of NW_019392829.1, read as the reverse complement.
GTGATCACTGATGAGGCCATTGCTCGCCTCCCTCAAGTGGGGACCAGCCAGGATCTGGACAGCCTTCCAACAGAAGAAGAGGTCAGAGAGGTTGTCGAGCAACTTTCCTGTGGTAAAGCACCAGGACCAGATGCCATTCCTGCTGAAATTTATAAATCTGGTGGGCCAGTCATGGTACAGAAACTGGCTTGAGATGTTTCAGTCGATGTGGAAAGCAAGAAAGGTCCCACAGTAAATGAAAGATGCTAACATTGTGCACATCTACAAGAGGAGGAAGGGTAACCGTCAATCCTGTGACAATCACAGAGGCAGCTCCCTTTTGTCAGTAGCTGAGAAGATTTTGGCTCGCCTCATGCTCAACCGCCTTTTACAACACCTTGAGCCGGGCCTCCTTCCAGAAAGCCAGTGTGGCTTCCGTGCAGGACGTGGAACAGCTGACATGATATTCGCTGCACGCCAGCTCCATGAAAAGCACAGTGACCTCTTCATGACCTTTGTTCATCTGACAAAGGCTTTCGACACAGTGAGCAGAAGTGGCCTGTGGACGATAATGGAGAAGTTTGGCTGTCCCAAAACACTTATCACCATTGTCCGACGATGGCATGATGGCAAGGGTGCTGGATGATGGGGACGAATTTGAGGCCTTTGCAGTGTCAAATGGCTTAAAACAGGGCTGTGTCCTAGCCCCAACACTATTCAGCATGGTTCTCTCTGCCATGCTGACTGATGCGTCCTGTGACTGCCCTGATGGCATACATATCCGTTATAGGATCGATGGCGGGATATTCAACCTCAGGCGCTTGCAGGCTTTCACAAAGGTGAAACAGGCCCACGTCAGAGATCTTTTGTTTGCTGATGACTGTGCCCTCGCTGCTAGTACAGAGCAGGAAATGCAACATGAAATGGATTGCTTCTCTCAAGCCTGTGATAACTTTGGTCTAACAATCAACACAAAAAAGACCGAAGTCATGTTTCAGCCTGCACCAGGAAAACTACCATGAACCTTTCATCACATTTAAAGAACTAAAGAACAGCAACTTCAGACTGCTGAGAAAGTCAGCAACAAGATTGCCAAGGCTAGCGCTGTCTTCGGGATGCTTCGCGCAAACGTTTGGGAGCGGAGAGGACTTAGGCTCACCAGAAAGCTTAAAGTCTATTGTGCAGCAGTACTCACCACCCTTCTATATGCCAGTGAGACCTGGACTGTCTACAGCAGACTGCAACCACTTTCATTTGAGTTGCCTCCGCAAACTCCTTCAACTCAGATGGCAAGACAAAATCCCAGACACGGAGGTCCTGGAACGGGCCAGCATCCCCAGCATTTATACCCTCTTGGAGAAGGCCCAAGTCAGATGGGCTGGGCATGTTGTCAGGATGCCAGATGATCGCCTACCAAAACGCTCAGTGGGAGGACAAAAGAAACGATTCAAAGACTCCCTGAAAACATCTCTAAGTGACTTGGGTATTGACCTCAACACCTGGGAGTCTCTTGGTTTGGACCGTACAACCTGGCGAAGCAGGCTCACCTCAGGAGCATGTGCAGCGGAAGTTAGAAGAGCTGCAGAGGCAAAGAAGAAACGCATTGCTTGCAAGGCCCGAGCTACCTCCACATTCAATGCGGCACTCACCTATGTATGCTCGGCATGCAACTGAGGTTTCAGGGCTCGTATTGGCCTCATAAGTCACCAGCGGACCCACAACCGTACACACCACACCCAACATTGAAGTCATAGTCATCTTCGAAAACGAAGGACGAACAACAACATAGGAGTGGAACTGTGGGGTTCTGCCAACCCATGCAATATCCAGTGCATCCAATTTTTTCACTCAAATTGTCAAAGCCCCTTACTACCTCACTAACCTCATTATCCGCAACTTCAACATTCCTTTTGAATACAAGTTGATCCAATTCCGTTTCCAAAAGTTCCACATAAAGCTCTTATCCATCCTAACCATATTGCTCGACCCTTTCTACACTTTCCCATGCCAAGGACTCGCATGTCGCCTTAAACGACAATCGCTGGAGACCTCATTACTCTTAACATGTGTCCTCCGGCATTGTGAACAGAAAAAACATACATGCACATATTTATAATATGTATTTTGATATGTACAAGCTACAAATAAATTATTTTAACTTTTATCCCAATTTACATTAATTATATTTCTAATTTAGAATCCAAGAGGAAAGCAGTAAATGGTGGTTTCATCTTTATTCTCTCATTTCTTCTTTTGTCAATTCTGGAAGTGAAGAGAATTCATTAGAACAGTTTGTGAGCTCACTGCAACAATTTATGGAGACAAGTTCACTCGGGGAGTACTCGGCTAGACTGAAGCTTCTTCTTACATTCCATTTGCACTGTTTGTTCTTGCCGAAGTCGACTAGACAGCGTATTTATTTTTAAAAAACAATGATTATTTTAAACTGGATTATTAATAACTCAATTTTATAGAATTGGCAGTAAATGTGTTATGGAACTTGCACAATTTTTATAAGCTTTTCGATGAACACGTGGCGAAAAAGGTGAAAGAGTTGTCAATCCCGATTGAAAAGAAGCTTAAGGATTTCGTGAAGATAGCCAGGTGGAACGACATTAACTATTGGTCAGTAAAAGCGGCTGTCGAAAAGACGCACAACACTATTCACAAACATGTCAAAGAATTTGAGGTAAGAGGTAAAAATTGTTTAAAAAAAGTCAAACTTTAAATGTCACGTATTCTTTTAGAAAATGCTTAAAGATCCTGCCAACACAGCAATGGTCAAATTATCAGAGCTGAGAAACATTTCAGAAATGACCTTCCCAAAATTTGATGAGAAAAATTACATTTCTGATATCAACGTCTTGGTATGTCTTTATTAGTTTCATTCTATGTGTTTTATTAACATTTTGAAAATACTTTTAGGAAAATTACAAAGACGAGGACAAGACAGAGCTACTGAAGCACTTGGAAACCCTTTCTCGAAAGTGCAGGCGCCTCTCTAAACAGACTATTTCTAAATGCACTTATTTAAAACTTCTTGAAAACCTGTCTTTCTTTGTGTCTGACGTATTGGAAAGTGGAAAGTTAATTAATGAATTTGATGTGAGTTAGCAAACACAATTAATTAAGTACATATTGAATTGATAATTTTTTATTGAAATTGCAGCTCGATTCATCGCTCCCTGAAGACAAAAGGAAATCCGCAGCGAAAGCCTTGCTTCAAAGGAAAAGAAAAGCGGTGTCAGACTTGTTTCGAACATTGACACAGTTGGGTCTTGCATATAGATCCGGACTGTTAATGTATGAAAAGAAAAATATAGAATTTTCAACACAGATGCCTATAAACATAAAGTGCTCCTTACAGCAAATAAATCCTTGGTAAATTATTTCTATAAAAATATTATTATATTATTTTCTTTTATTTTAATTGGCTGGCTACCATAGCACTGGTGCCTCGATGTCTTTTCCATCTCATGTTTTGGCAGTAGTAGAGATTAGACGCTTCCATACAAGAGCTTTACAATCTTTTATTTCTACTGAAAATTGTGGAATGTTAGAAAAATTACATACATTTACGTTTAAAACATACTATTATATGCCTATCTTTAGTTTTCCCATTTTCCACCTTCATTCAAATAAAAGTGAAAACCTTTCAAACAGTTAAAAGAAATTACAAGCCATCTGAATATTTGATATATGCAGGTGCTCACCACCATTCTCTTTATAAAGATATAAACCTAATTTGGTGGGTCTGTGAAGTATTCTATATTCCACCACAAACCTACCTACACATACCAAAAAGCTAATAAATACATTCACTCAATAAGGAAAAAACTACACGTGTATTATCAAGGTCTTTGAGTGGTCTCTGGCGCTTTCAGAAGAAGCCCTATGGCCAGCCTTTGCTGCGAGATGGGGGTGTCACCGCCATAATTTCGGAGGGAGTAGCTCACCCTCAGCTATGTGGCGGAGTTCCTTACCAAACCAGGACATCTGATTTCTGGTGCGATCCTTAAATGCCAGTATAAATATACGAGCGACTTCAGACTTGGATACAACCTATAGGAATATGCTTTGGCAAAGTGTTAGGGAAGGTAGGGATGACACTTGGAATGGTACTCGAGCTGGGCAACTGGCCAACTCCGCTCTGGATCCTACCAGCCGTACTCGTCTGGGAAGATCTTGCTGTGTAAGCCAACTTGTTTACTCCGCCATACCTTTATGGAGCTAAATTCTTGGAGCTTAGATTGAGGTATGCTGGTTTTCAGCTCATCTTTACAGACAGGTCTAAGACTGATGAAGGTGTGAAGTGTGTTGTTTATTGCGAGGGTGCGTCTACGTCATGGTAGACAATGTAGCGTTTACACGGCAGAACTTTATATGCTTTGGCACATGCTTGATGGTTCTGCCTACCTAATCTGCACCAACTCCCTCAGCGCAGTTTCTGTCCGTGACAGGTTTTCCGTCGACCCTCTTGTAGTGCTTTTGTTGGAGAGGTACCACAAACTGAATCATTTCGGCAAAACAATGATTGTTGTCAGTATATCTAGACACTTAGGTCTGGAGAGTAAAGGTGGGCGAGGTGGTTAAGGCCTGGACGTCCCAGCCTCCAGACTTAACCACAGTGTTCCAGCCCTCTGATGCTATGAATGCAATAAAAACCATGATTAAAAGAAAATGACAGTGTCAATGCGCTGTGTTGTCAGAGAAGCTCTCACATATCAAGAGCACTGTCAATGGGTTGACACACGGCCAATTACTTTCAGGCCAAAGCCCACCTGTCCAGCATGTAGAGTACAGTTGCTTGATGTGTCCCACCAAAGGGTGCATTTTCTTGGTTCCATACAAAGCAGGAATGTCACCCGATCTGAGAATTGCTCTAGAGCATGGCAATGAGTATGTCCTCTGTTCTGATTCTTGGAGGAAATGGGGCTGTTCTATTGCAGTTGTGTATACCTAGTTTGTGTTGAGAGTGAATGTATTTATTAGTGTGAATGTGCGATATGAGAGGGTCGATGGAGGAATATTGAGTACCCATCACCCTAATTGAAAAAAAGGCATTTAAATAGGAGTGAATATATTTAAGAATGAACGTGAGTATGAATGGGCTTGGATCTGCATGTGTTGGATGCTGAATTGACCTAGCTATTGATGGCCCTCTCCCCCCAGCCAAACCTCGGTGGCTAGACTGATGACTGAGGTTTGCTCCCAGACTGCCAACACCCGGGGTGGTGATTCTTGAATGTGCCGGCAGTTTGGTGTAAATAAAAAAGCTAGAATTGTCAGTGGGCAGGTAGTGAATAGAAAATATTTGTACATATTGTATGTACATATATGTGCAAATTTGAGCATATATAAATCCAAAACAATATGTGAACAAGCCTTCAGATGTGACTATTAATTTATCTGCTTTCTCGCTGCAATCATTGTTTTGTTTCAGATGTCCATATCTTGTCCTATACGGCGCTAATTGTTATATGCTTCACACTAATTTTACATCTATTGAAATTTTAGCAACAGCGATAAAGATTTACTATCATCCTGGAGTCACACAGAGGAGATTTTTCTGACATGTGTAGCACAATCCGCACAGTTGAAAGTAGTCCTGGAAAAACCGCATAAAGACCTCGGCCCACAAGTTACTGAACGGATAAAAGGATTCATATCTCATTTCTTGGTAAGGATGATTTTTTTAACAAATTGATCGTAAAGATGGGTTTCCATTACACAAAAATCACTCGTGCGACTGTTTCACAAAACTTGTCGTGCGTTGTGGATTGGAACCAGGTCTACATTCGACTTACCTAAATTTATCACTACTGATTTTTGTGGGATGCTAGACATATAATTCATCTTAATAAGAACAATAGAGGATGCAAGAAAGGAAATGAACATCAAAATGGGGCAAAGGCAAAAAGTACAACTCAAAGTTTTGCCAAGCTAGTAAACGCTGATGCAGCAGTTGTTGTAGTTGTATTCTTGTGCAAACTGATGGCTCACCTTGTTTTGCCTCTAGATTGCAAACCTCGTGGGCATGGTTAACCTGAGACAGCGTTTCGCGAGTGATTTTCCTGATTAGTTGTACGAGTGATTTTTTCATGCAATGGAAACCCAGCTTTATGTCTGAGTCAGCAAAATCAGTCCTACGCGCTTTCATCTCTCTCTCTCTCTCTCTCTTTCTCTCTCTCTCTCTCTCTCTCTCTCTCTCTCTCTCTCTCTCTCTCTNCTCTCGCTCTCTCATCTTCCATCTATCTTATCTCTCTTGCCAAAAGTCAGTGTTCTTTCTTTTGTCTTCTAGTCTGACTAACTCTTGCTGTCATTATGTGTTCCGAGTGATCATTTATTTAATCAAATGAGCAGCTTATGTTTTATTTTACAAATTAACCTATTGCAACTTTTGTTTTTCAGAAACTGTTGCAAGATGTGAAAGAATCCATCATAAAGAACTTTGAAAAGCTTATGTTGTTAAGATGTCAGCTTGCTCAGTTAAAAGACGTCGATGTTGAAAATTGTGGATTCATATGCAAGAAATTTGACAATTTTAAGGTAAGTTTAATTACAGTCATATTTCTTAATCTAATATGGTGATTATGATTTTTTTATGTTTTGCTCTACTTTTACAGAATGGGTTGAAGGCATTTTGTAACAATGTGATCGTTTGCTTGCCTCAATTTCTCATGGTGCTTGACGCTTGCCCAGAGCAGAGCAAGATGTCGAGCGAGTATAACGAACCGCCCAATATTTTTCCAGCAGAACACTCGAATAAAATGGTCAACGCTTATAAGTTCGATGAAGTCTGGGAGGAGACGAGGTTTAAAATCAAATTCATAATCACGACTGCTACAAGGCTCAGGGATAAAATTACCAAATTTGAAAAACATCATTTATTTGCAAGCACCCTCATAGGGAAAAACAGTGGCGTTGATGTTATTAGGAGTTCTGAATACAAAGAATTAATAGATGATAGTTATAAAAAGCTGACAAACATTTTAGCCGACTTGAAAACAGTTAAGGAATCTTTTGGGCTAAAACTTGATGAACAAACTCCCAGAAATCCACTAGTTTCATCATTAGAAGGACTGATTCATAACTTAGAAAAGAACTTACCATATTTGTATAATGAATACAAAAACCAAAAATTATTCCCACTTAAGAATCCTGAGAATGTAAACAGTTTTAAAAACAAATTAGAGAAAAGCGTACATAAAAGTTTAATAATTATACAAAACCTCTATAAAAATTATTCTCCTTGTGGTGAAAATATAGAAGAACCGGAAGAAAAAGAAGGTGAAATGGAAGAATTTCTTCTTAATGGGCACATTAAAGATAAAATTGTCGATAGTCTTTTATCAGATGTCGAAACTTTTAATCTTCAAAGTATTACAGAAAGCATAAGCGATCTTTTTGATGAAGTTGCTAAGATGGTGAATCCTGAAGATGCTAATGAATGTCAACTGTAAGGATAACAAAAATATTTTTTTTTTAAGTGAAAAATGTGTACAATTTTAATTTTTTTCTTTAAAGGTTGCTGAGAAATTGTTTACCAATATTCGACCAGCTTACATCGTTGTCACAGTATTTTTTAACACAAGAGACACTATCTTTAAAAGTTATGTCCAGACTACAGTCATCCTTACTAGCTGTATTCATAGACTTTGGTCGAAACGTGAGTTCATATTAACCAAATTAACAATGGAAAAAAATTAACAATGATTTTTTAAAGGGATATAACGTTCCGGAAGATCTTGTGGAAGATGGAGAAGAAGGCGAATCGCAGGAGACAAAAGGTGGGATGGGCCTTGGAGAAGGGGAAGGTGAAAAAGACGTATCGGATCAAATTGAAAGTCAAGATCAACTGGAAGATGCCAAAAAACCCGGGGAGTATGGAAAAGAAGAAGATAAAGATTGCAAAGTATATATTAAAAAAAGGTTTTTTAAAGCACATAATAAAATATATAACATTTTAAGGAGGAAGAGAAAGGCATAGAAATGGAAGAAGACTTCGGTGGGAATTTGCAAGACCTTGAAAAGAAGGATGACGAGGAAAAGAGCGATGAAAGTGACGGTGATGAACCTGATAAAGAAATGGGTGATACTGAACAAGGCGCTGAAACTTTAGATAAAGAGGTACATCTCAATTGACTTTGAACCACTTCAGTTTTAATTTTACTCGTGTTTATATACAGATTTGGGGAAGTGATTCTGAAGAGGAGGAAGAAGAAGAATCTAGCAAACCGAAGGAGGAAGAAGGTAACAAAGGATCAGAACAGACCGAAAAAGAACTTGGAGCCAAGGATAATTCTGATCAACAACAGCCGAATGAAGATACGCAAGAAAAGGAGAATAAACGACAACAGAAGAAGGATGAGATTAACGAAATGGAAGAAAATGAAGTCGATGAGGAACAAGTTAATCCATATCATGGTAAAAATTTATATTTCATTTTCTCAAAATTCTTTATAAAACATAATATTTATTTGTAGGAAATTTCCCGCCTTCCCCAGAAGTAGAACCTCTTGAATTGAGTGATCAAGAATCAATGATGGATACTGATGACCTCAGTGAAAATTCAGACACTGAAGACAAAAATCCATTTGACATTGATGCAATGAAAGGTACTTTTTAATTTAAACTACCTCATTTTAGTTTTTTATAAAATTAAAAAATATTTTTAGATAAAGATAAAGAATCTGACACAAAAGATGAAGAAGCAGAAGAAGGTGGGGAAGAAAATGAAGAAGAACCAGATAAAAACGAAGAAGAAAACATTGAAAAACCTCATCTGAAGAAAAATGAGGAAGAAGTACAAGAAGAAAAAGAAGAAGAAGGTGATAAAGGTAATATTAACATGTTGCATTAACAAATTGTTCAATATTTGATCTACATTAAAATGAAAAACAGTTTATTTTATTATTAAAAATCATGAGTATTTTCAAATATGAGAGATATTAATCATTGTAATAATTTATCAAATTAAAAGATGAAAAGGCAGATCAAGGAGAAGTAGAAGAGAAAGAAGAAATAACGGAGGAAAAGAATGAGGATGAAGCTGTAGATGTTGATAAACCAAGTGATGCCTTAGCAGAACCTAGCCAACAAAAAGAAACAGCAAAAGATCAAGTTAGTAACTACAAATTTAATTTCTTGGAATTCGTAATTTATTTAACAAATTTTGAAAAATATCAGGTGAGTGGAGACCAACAAGAGGATCCTGAGAGCACCAGTCTGGATCCGTTAGAGACGACAGGCAAGGAAAAATCCGGCTCAGGCACAGCCGACAAGTCGACCAGAGATGATGGTGGTCACACAGGCCATCAGGGTAGAATGAAGAAGGAAGGGACAAAAGAAAAAGAAGAAAAGAGGCAAAGGCCGGGAGAGAGTGAGATGGAAAGGAGCCTTGGTGATGTAAATGAACCTGCCCTGAAAAAAATGAAGACGATAGGAGTTCAGAAAGACCAAGAAGTTGAGAATATAGAGCCCACTGAAGAAGCCGACCTTTTCCAGCATATACATCAGTCTAAAGATACCAAACATGACACACAAGTCATTGATGCAGCAACTCAGGTAAATAAATAAATTAAACATAACATTGTGTTAAATAATAATAATAAATTAACTCTCCTGATGCAGGAACAAGCTGAAAATACGCCAGTTCCTAACAAAGACAATGAGGATGGGCAAGAGCCAGAAGATGTACCAATGGAATTGGACGAAGGTGTGTTAATTCAGTTTATTTTCACGTTCTTGTCTAAAAAAACAAATTTCCAGATGAAACACCAGAGGAGGAAGTTGCTCTGAATAAAGTCGGCCCTGAAAAAATTGGAGATGCGCATAAAGAAAATAAAGAAACTAGTAAGAAAAAGGGAGATGGCGAAGCTCTAGAAGAAGCAAGCGTACAGGTTAGTTTCAAAAGTTTCAACTCCAAATGTTCACTAAAGCTTTCTTTTCTTTCAGGTTGAAGGAGAGATTGTACCAACGGCTCATGTAGAACGAGGCTCGGACAGTACATACTATACAAGGCTCGACGAACTAATCGTGGAATGTATAATGTCAGGTGAACATCTCCAATCCTTACAGGGAGAGTTAGAAAACCAGCTTGCTTCTTGGAGCCAGGTATTTAACTGTTACTGTTTTGTTTTAAGATAAGTAGTGTAAATTTTTTTTAAACTTTTCCTAGCCTCCTGCTGGAGAAGAAGCTTTTTCTGCTTGGGAAAAACTCTGCACTGTTACATCATCGTTGGTTCGAGATCTATGCGAGCAGTTAAGACTTGTGCTAGAGCCCACAACAGCTTCGGGTCTCAAGGGTGATTTCAGAACCGGACGGAGAATTAACATGAGAAAGGTGGTGAAATCGATTTATTTTTCTATTTCAGTGAAATTTACATCTACGTGTTATTTCCTTAGGTTATTCCGTACATTGCGAGCGAATTCCGAAAAGACAAGATCTGGCTTAGGAGAAGCAAGCCATCAAAAAGGGAATATCAGATCGTCCTGGCAGTCGATGATTCTTCCAGTATGGCTGATAATCATTCAAAACAGGTAGCTCTTTGAAATGAAATCTTCAAAAAGATTGAATCTTTAAAAAAAATCTGTTAACAGCTTGCTTTTGAATCATTGGCCTTGGTCAGTAGAGCTTTGAATCTGCTTGAAGTTGGTGATTTGAGCGTCTTAAGTTTCGGTGAAACTGTTAAAGTTTTGCATCAACTCGGCGAACCTTTTACAGATCACAGTGGTGCAAGGTACACGACAAAATCATACTTTCATACTTTTTTAAAACAATTATTAACAGCGATTGCTCATATTTTTATCCTGACAGGCTACTACAACATTTTTCATTTGACCAAAAAAAGACAAAGATTGGCGCATTGGTGGATCATGCAGTGTCTTTATTGATGACAAGCTCTCGTCGTACAGATGCTGATATTGCCCAGCTGCTTATTATAGTCTCGGATGGCAGGGGAGTCATGTCTGAAGGTGAAGAATCAGTAAGAGCCAGTGTTCGCAGGGCCAATTTACAAAGGGTCTTCATGATTTTTCTCATTATCGACAACCCAGACTCTAAAGTAAGTAATTAAAAGTAATTAAATTATAAAACTGTGCATTAATCGACTTTTTTTTTAAGGATTCAATTTTAGACATAAGACTACCCTGTTTCAAAGATGGAAAACTTCTGGGCATTACACCGTACATGGACAATTTTCCATTTCCTTTTTATATAATTTTAAGGGATATTTATAATTTACCTTCTGTTTTAAGTGATGCGCTTCGGCAATGGTTCGAATTAGTCACAAATACTAGTAAATAGGTTGTTTAGTCGTTTCTTTTACTTAAAAATGGTGTATAATATAATTTATTATATTTTATGAATTTATGTTTGAAGTAAATAAATTTGTTATGTTTTACATACCCATTGTTTGTTTTTTCTGTACATAAAACTACAACAAACTGATAACAGGTGCTCTGTGGTATGTGAGAAATCGTTCGTACCATTCACAGAATAACTCTAACCTATTTGTAAAACTCATTGATTTCATCACCAATGATGATTCGCACCCACATCGACAAATGTATCATAGAAGAATGATAAAGGAACATGCCTTTCACATTTGGGTAATGCTAAGAGTTGTAAGATTTCTTTATGGAAGGGCATTGAACTCTTAGTTTGATCATATCCAATATCAGTCACAAAAATCACAAAAGAAAGCTAAAAACTAAAACGCCATTTCCAAGAGGTGAAACAAGGTGAGCTATCAGTTTGCTTGAGACAAGCATGCCATTTGTAACTGCACTTCGAACTGCTTTGTCCCATTTTGATGGACATTTCCTTCCTTGTATCCTCTCTCTTGTTCTTATGATGAATTTTATCTTTAGCATCTCACAAAAATCGGTAGCTATGATACATTCCAAAAATCGAATGCAGTCCTCTTGTTCATTCTCATACTCGAAACAAGTGCGTGTAGCAAACAAGCAAATAACGTGAAACACTTTGATGAGCATTAAAAAAAAAACATCATCCCAAAAGTTTCTGGCCCCAGCTAGGTATCCACAACACGAGACAAGTTCCACAAGTGATGTTCGCACAATGGAAAGCAAGCTTTAGATTTTTGGGCATTGAAATTTTTATGAAGCAGTACTCAGATAGCACATTGGGCATGTTCTGTGCTTTAGTGAATCCGCTATGTCATCTGTGATTAGAAGGCAGCTAAGTTCTCATAATTTTCAAAGGGTGAATTTGAAAAAAGAACTGATTGAAAGAAGAAGATGAAGAATATAATTGCCAAAGGGTGGATTTGGTTTACAAAAAATGGATTTGATTTGCAAAAGAGTGGACTTTAGCAAAAGTGTCAACTTAATATACAAAGGGTGGATTTGATTTGAAAAAAAAAGTGGATTTGATTGGCAGAGTGGACTTTTAGCAAAAGTGGCAATTTAATTTGCAAAATGGTGAATTTGGTTTACAAAAGAGTCAATTTGAATTTTAAAAAAGTGGATTTGATTTGCAAAAGGGTAGATTTTAGCAAATACGACAATTCAATTTGCAGAATGGTTGATTTAGTGTGCAAAAGAGTCAATTTGATTTACAGAAAAGTGGATTTGATTTGCAAAAGGGTGGATTTGAGCAAAAGTGTTAATTTAACTTACAAAAGGGTGGAATTTGATTTGGAAAAGGGTCAGCTTGGTTTGCAAAAAAGTGGATTTAAATTGCAAAGGGGTGGATTTTTAGCAAAAGCGGCAATTTAATTTGCAAAAGGGTTGATGTGGTTTACAAAAGAGTCAATTTGATGTGCAAAAGGGTAGATTTTAGCAAAAGTGTTAATTTAATTTACAAAAGGGTGGAATTTGATTTGCAAAAGGGTCAGCTTGGTTTGCAAAAAAGTGGATTTAATTTGCAAATGGGTGGATTTTTAGCAAAAGCGGCAATTTAATTTGCAAAAGGGTGGATTTGGTTTACAAACCAGTCAATTTGATTTGCAAAAGAGTGTATTGATTTTCAAAAAAATAAATTTGATTTGCAAAAGGGTAGATTTTAGCAAATGTGACAATTTAATTTGCAAAAGAGTAAATTTGATTTGCAAAAGGACAGGTTTTAGCCAAAATGGCCATTTAATTTGCAAATAAGTGAATTTGATTTGCAAAAAGGCGGATTTTTAGCAAAAGTGGCCACTTGATTTGTAATAGGATATTTGATTTGAAAATCATATAAATTCGATCATAGGGTCTACTCTACTTGTTAGCAGATTTTAATTACTCAGTTTAATGTGGAATTATACTTTCGTGTAAGTGTAATTATATGTTGTTTAGCTTTATTTATATTATTATATATATTATTCGCTTTTTGCTTCTTAAGCTGAATTTACTGATTCCTGATTTTTTATAAACTCAATTCTGCATATGTACATACAAACCCATGTAGTACCCAAAATTGATTGTTAGGTTAATGATTTGTTAAGTGTGTAGCTTCTTTCATATTATCTTTATTTTAAAAGTATGGTTTTTTTTATGTAGGAATTCTTACGTAGTGGAAAAGAGCAATATGAGCCAACTTAGCAAAATAAAAAGTCAAAGCTTAAGTGTTAAAAATTTTGTAAACATTTTTTAAAAATGAAAAATCAAATTAAATAACACACTATTATCCTTATTCTTATTGTTATAATAATAACTCATTCCATAATTACCATTTTTTATCAACTCATACTTTCAATCCCTTCCGATATTATTAACTTTCCTACAAACTCAATCTTCCTCCAAACTTTGCCTACCCTGGAGGAATCCACTCTGAATTTAAACTTTTCGAACTGGCACTAAGAAGGGATTACTTTGATATTGTTTTTGTATTTAAATTATTAAACAATCTCATTGATAGTCCTTTTCTCCTCTTTCAACTAGAGCTACATGTCCCTTCGCACTCTCTTAAAACCCACAAACTATTTTATATTGAATTCCAAAGCTCTAACTACATGCTCTCTTCTCCTCTACACAGAATGATGATCAAGAGTAACAACATCTGCAATAGCATTGACTTCTTCCATAGTTCTGTGCAATATGTGAAAAACCATATCCTACAACCTTAGTTTAGTTGAATGCTTTTATATTTCATACTTTTCAAAATTTATTTCAAGTTTGCAAAATGCTGGATTTTTAGCAAAAGCGGCAATTTAATTTGTAAAAGGGTTGATTTGGTTTACAAAAGAGTCAATTTGATTTGCAAAAGGGTAGATTTTAGCAAAAGTGTTAATTTAATTTACAAAAGGGTGGAATTTGATTTGCAAAAGGGTAGATTTTAGCAAATGTGGCAATTTAATTTGCAAAATGGTTGATTTAGTGTGCAAAAGAGTCAATTTGATTTACAAAAAATGTATTTGATTTGCAAAAGGGTAGATTTTATCAAAAGTGTTAATTTAATTTACAAAAGGGTGGAATTTGATTTGCAAAAGGGTTGCAAAATGGTTGATTTAGTGTGCAAAAGAGTCAATTTGATTTACAAAAAATGTATTTGATTTGCAAAAGGGTAGATTTTATCAAAAGTGTTAATTTAATTTACAAAAGGGTGGAATTTGATTTGCAAAAGGGTCAACTGGGTTTGCAAAAAAGTGGATTCAATTTGCAAATGGGTGGATTTTTAGCAAAAGCGGCAATTCAATTTGCAAAAGGGTGGATTTGGTTTACAAAAGAGTCAATTTGATTTGCAAAAGAGTGGAATTAGTTTGCAAAATGGTGGATTTTTAGCAAAAGCAGCAATTTAATTTGCAAAAGGGTGGATTTAGTTTACAAAAGAGTCAGTTTGATTTGCAAAAGAGTGGATTGATTTTCAAAAAAGTAAATTTGATTTGCAAAAGGGTAGATTTTAGCAAATGTGGCAATTTAATTTGCAAAATGGTGGATTTGGTTTACAAAAGAGTCAATTTGATTTGCAAAAAAGTGGATGCTTTTATATTTCATACTGTTCAAAATTTATTTCATATACTGGTTCACCTGTATCTCGCACTCTAGTCTTATTATATATTTACAAAGAGCATTATTTTCATTAAATATACACCTGAATATTGTAGTTTCAATTGTCTTTCAGCTTTATTTTGTTCCATTTGCCTTATTTGGTTAATAATTATGTCTTTCATTTTTTTTTATTGTTCAGTTTTTACTATTTGTATTTTTATATTTATCATTTATATTTACCATTTATAATATTACCATGTATATATGTCCTTATTCTTTTATATATATTATTTGTATTTTTACATATATTATTTGTAGTTTTTGTTATTGTAAAATGACTATTTTATAGTGGATTTCGATCCGTAAATAAATAAATATACATATATTTTGAATCACAGTATAGAGTGTTACTGTGTTAATTATTTCGTTAATTTATTAAATTACAGTTTTTTTTTTTTTTTTTTAATCAAAAACTNTGAATATTGTAGTTTCAATTGTCTTTCAGCTTTATTTTGTTCCATTTGCCTTATTTGGTTAATAATTATGTCTTTCATTTTTTTTATTGTTCAGTTTTTACTCTTTGTATATTTATATTTACCATTTATAATATTACCATGTATATATGTCCTTATTCTTTTATATATATTATTTGTATTTTTTGTTATTGTAAAATGACTATTTTATAGTGGATTTCGATCCGTAAATAAATAATTATACATATATTTTGAATCACAGTATAGAGTGTTACTGTGTTAATTATTTCGTTAATTTATTAAATTACAGTTTTTTTTTGAAAATCAAAAACTGAATTATTTTTGTTCGACCAATATATTGTTTTGAAAGAGATTTTGTAGTGGGAAGAGAAACACCACCCCTAAATTTTCACCCCTGTACCACTTGGCCGAATGATTTGATTTTGGGTGGACTTTGATTAATACAAAATCCGAAAATAAATTTTCCAGGATCACCCCTTACTGAAAAAAGTCAAATTTACACGTCCACGGAAAATTCGTTTAAAAATTGTTCTTATTTGAATTATTAAGGGTTGCAGGGGTGGTGCAACACTGGCAGTCTGTTTATTGTTTACTCGCCCCGTTCGCCGCCGCTGCGAGGTTAGCAAGGGGTGGAAACTCGTCACTCGGCAGGGGTGAATCTGTGACTGTGACTGCTTCCAACCGCGAGGACCAACCCCATGGAAAGACTGACGGACCCGGGCCGGGACTGTGTTCACCCTATGATGACTCGGAGGATAAACAATCGGGCCCATTTATTTTGAATCGACTGGTTGTTTTTTCTTAATTGACACAAACTAAAAAAAAAAATCTTTTACAATGTTAAACATGGAAGAACACCAGAGGAACATAATGGCAAAACTTCACGCCCTGAAAGAAATTAGGTGAGCCCTTTTATACATAAGTTTGTCATTTATATATAATTTACTTCGGAACTAGTTTCGGCCAGCTTACCCAAAACCCTACACAACTACCGTTTTTTCTCAAATTTTACCAAAACAATAGAAAAATTTGCTTACAAAAGTGCTAATTACGGAAAAGGCAGGAGCACAAGACACCCTAAAAAAATTCCTAGTATAATATCACATACCATCATTTTTCATGACCATCATAAAGAATTTTTTCTTCTTTATACACTCAGTAAGAAAAAGGTCTCTAAACACCTAATGGTTTGCCAAAATAGGAGCTCCAAATTTCTTATTGTAGGTCATTGGATATAAAAATATTATTTTTGTAAATGTTAATATAATAGGGTGAGCTCTCGAGGTGATACGGACCAAGCTTGGCCTTCTTTGTATGTACTGACTCTGTAAGTAGTCTGGGCTGTACGTGACAGGTTCTCTGTGGACCTTCTTATCGTACTTTTGTTAGAGAAATACATTGAGCTGGAGTGCCTGGAAAAACAGTGGTTGTTGACTGGGTTCTTGGACACCTCAGCCTGGAGGGTAACGTATATACCGTCAAGGCTGCGTGACATCCCACTATTTAGGCAGCGTCAGTGGGTCGGATTGTCCGAGATGCTCTTGCGAGCAAAGAGCACGACTGATTGGTGGCCTCAAAGAACCTGAGCTGGAAATGAGGGATTGTCCTCACCCATTGAGGATTGGTCATATGCGGTTGACACTCCTCTTATGCAGAGGAAGGTTGCTTGATATGTCGCACATAATAGAGGTGTATCATTGCCTCCTGGCACAGAGAATGTGAGCACAGCAGTCGGTTTTTGGGCCCCCTGTGCCGTTTTTCAAAGGACATGGGGGTATTTTACTGAATTTAGTTATATTCTATGTGTTTTGTCATTATTTGTTTTGTTTGAATGTGTTCATTTAATAGTGTGAGTGATGAGCGTTGATGGTGAAATATAGTGTCACCAACACCCCTCCAGCAGTGTGTGTGCTTAGGGTAGATGGAATATTTATAAAAGTACCTCAATGACCCTAATTTAGGTTAGATTATTAATACTGTGTACAGGTGAAGAAATATCCAGTATTCCACCGACTAATCAGAATGAGTGCAATGCATGAATGTATTTATTTGTGCGACTGAATTATCCAATTTAAGTAGTATTAGGCTAGATTATAATTTGCACACATTTGGGACTGAAACCTAGCTGTCAATAGACCACCCACATAACGGGGTGGGTGAACTCCCTTATGTATAGAACCCATTGGCAGTACAATTGGGGAGTGACTACCCTTCGGGGTGAAAGACAAAAATTTACCATTTTCATTTTCTTGGAACTTGTAATCCCCTAAAGGCTTTATTTGTTTTTCAAATCTAATTAGATTTGGTAGTTTAATCTGTCGACTATACTAAATGAGTGTGTAAAAAAAGATCTCATCTTGCCTTCAGTTTTGTCTTAAAGTTTGGTTAAGCAACATGAGTAAAATTTCAAATTTTGGCAATAATACACCATTATTGGAAACTTAAGTTTTCCATAGCCGAAACAACCCGTTTGGTGTTTTGAGAAGAGGATCCTCTCTCTGAACAAACAATGTGCAAACGGTTCAAGAAATTTGAAGCTGGCGATATCAGCCTCAAGAGGAAAGAGGGTTCTGGACAAAATCATCTTTTGATAAGGGAATCTTTGCGGGACTCTGAGACCCAATGAAAAGTGCTCAAAAATCAGCAAGAAAGCTTGGAGTTCCCGATCCACCATAAATCATGGACTCCAAAACTTGTGGAAAGCATCTAGCAATGGTTAGATTGCAATCTGCAGCTCTACTAGTTCTAAACAATGCTCTCTGTATTTTGAATTTACAAAGGCATAATTCAGTACAAGTTTATTTTAGAAAGTTGTACAATTGATTCAAAACTTTATTGTAAGCAGTTACAACAAAATGTTTGGTGTTTGACCCAGTGTTGCTTGGGATTAGTAAATAGAAATCGGGTTTTGTTTCAACAAGATAACATCCGTGCACACACTTTGCTACATGAGACAAAAAGTTACAGAATTGGATGGAATTTAGCTTCTCCCTCACTCTGCTTACAATCCAGACTCAGCACCCTCCGACTACCATCTGTTTAGCTTCATGGCTATTTTCAAGTGAAAACTTTTAATTATCTAGATGAGGTTCAAAATGAGTTGGTGTTGAATCGAGATGGCAACAAACCATAGAATAGTACATTGAGTATGTACACACAAAAATATATATGTCGAAACAAAATTATTTTTAAATTAGCAAGAATAATATTTTTTATGACGCCCTATTATTATTTAAAGGCTTTTGAGCATGATTTAATTTAAAGGTTATTTGTTTGCATAATAAACCTAACTTTAGCTATAATAAAAAAGGAATGATGTAAGGGGTGTATGCTACACTGCAGCCAAGGGAGACAAGACAGTATTACTGACCATACTGTCACTTCTTAAAATGCGAAATTAAGAGAGTGGGTTGCACCCTCAAATGTTACCCCAGAGCAGATCTCGTTCGCCCTCCCGTGCCCTTACTCAACCTGCACCCCCCATTCTATAGCACATTAATATTGGGTGGTATAATCTTAAGGCTTATTTATCTAAGAAGATTAAGAGTAACTGCAAAGTATCAAAAGAAGTTGATAAACGGGATGTTTGAGTTATTTAATATTTGAATCGGCATTGATCTTTTGCGGAAAATGGCTGCCACTGATTTTGAGGGAGCTGGTTTAAAACTGTTATTAACGAGCCAAGCGGTGATTTTTTTTAATGCATTGTGAATTTGCTCTTGTAATTAAAGAATTAATATTCTTTCCACGACTCAAAATGACAATGTCACCCACATATAACATGGCATTGGAAGGTCAACTAATTTAATGACGTGATTAAAGAACAAGCAAAATAAGGGGGCCATAATGACTTTGAATACGTTAATTGAAAGGCAAAGAAATTTTTTCTTAACACTTAGGCAAATACTTTTGTTTTAAAGTTCACTTGTACGATATTATCTTAATAGCAATCATGTTTTGCTTAGTAAGTCTGATATTAGCCTTCAATGCAGAAATACCACGGTCCACTAAGGAAGATTTGTTAGTCTGTATAACAAAGGAAAATCATCTTGTGAAATAGGAAATGTACTTAACAAGCAACCTTTACAATTCATTACATCATATTCCAGTATAAGGAGCTCGGTAATGCTGAAATCAGACTGTGTTTAGGGCGGCCAGAAAAATTAAACACCATCCAAAAGTGTGCTGTTGCCATTTTGTGTCAATTGTGTTAGTCATTGGTTAAATGCTGAAAAGTGTCTGACAGACCAACCCAGTAAGGTTAGGCAGATCTAAAAAAATTTAGAATAGGTTGTCCATTTTTAACTAATATTCACTTGGAAATGTTTTTTCAGTCTGATGTAGGCGTATTGCTCTAACATACAACTATGTTGGATTGTGGGATGTGCAGTCATACAGAAAACACAGCGTAGTGCTCAATTCTTTAATTTGCCAACGTTTCGAATGGTTCTTTTTCTTTTTTGAAATTCTTTTTCAAGGCAACGCCTGGAATATGATTTTTTACATTATTTTACATATATTACATTTTTTTTACATCATTTTTATAGAGTGTAATTTCTTAATACTAATTTTTAGAAGGTCCGAAGTATTCGTGTGTCACATCTATTAGTACATTTCAGTCGAGCACATTAGGCAAAACGAACATATAAAAATACTAATGTTTAATACTATACGAGCAATGTTAAATTGAATTAATTATTGAAAAAGTGCATCAAATTAAAGCCCTTGATGCTTAATTAGAGTAGTATCGGCATGAAAAAGAAACTGATGAACTACCACTTGGAAACAAATTATGGCTACAGTTTTAAAAACCGGAAAAAAGTGGGCAAATGTGGCTCCACCCTTCTTACCTATTCCAGTAAAAAAAAATCTTTCAATATTAAAGAACAAAAAATATCTACTCCATTGTCTAGTCGAAAAATTTAAAATTTAATAAACTTGTAAATTCCATTTTATATTGCTCACATAGTATTAAAAATTAGTATTAAGAAAGTAAATTCTATAAAAATGATGTAAAAACAAATGTAATATATGTAAAATAATGTAAGATATCATATTTCAGGCGTTGCCTTGAAAAAGAATGAAAAACCATTTGAAACGTTGACATATTAATGAATTGAGCATTATGCTTGTATGTCTGCACATTCCACAACCCAACATCGTTGAATGTAAAGTCATAAATAAAAGATATTTAACATAAATGTTTTTAGGTGTTCATGTTGGTTTTTTTTTTTTTTTTTTTTTGCATTATGAACTATGCATATTAGCCATGTGACAATTCGTATATGTGTGTTCAAATTTGGGGGGGGGGGCTATTGTGAAAAAAGGGCCAGAGGCGACGGTGGGAATCGAACCCACGACCGCGGCGTGAGAGTCTCTCATGCTAACCACTCGGCTACCGCGGTCCCCAATTTTCACATTATGAAACAATTGTTAAATCAATTTTCAAATATGTTTTTCATAATGTGAAATTAATAAAGGCCTTGATGATGACCGAATAGGTCAAAAGCTTGGCAGTAACAACTGACTTTTTTTTTCTTCAAGACCATACCTTGATCCAGCTCGATCTTGAATTATTTATTTTCATTTCTTTTATTTTAATAACATCCTTAATTGTAATCTTTTATAAGGTATTGGTTGAGATAAAAAAAGTCAGTGTCACGAGCGGGATTCGAACCCACGACCCTCGGCTAAATACGCCGATGCTCTACAACTTGTTGGTTTTGGCTGGTCTTACTATTTTTTTTACCGTTTATTTGTCGTGTATCTTGTGTAAAATAATCTTAACAGTTTATGTGAATATTCAATAATAAATAATAAAAATTCAATACTTACAGTGTAATTTTAGTTGCAAGTTTGACCCTATCTCCAAAACAGTAATTTTCCAATTTTTATGTGTGTTGTTTTGTTTCAGAGCCAAAACTATAGAACTGGAAAAACTGAAGGCTAAAATTTTAGAAGAGGTCGAAGCCAAAGAAAAAGAAGAGAAATGCCTAACAGAGTACAAACAGGAAATGGATTTATTGATGCAAGAAAAGATGTCACACGTGGAAGAACTAAGGCAAATTCATGCAGATATAAATGCTGTAAGTCAAAAGGTTTACCTGCCAGTCTGGCAAGACTTACATTTGATAATTTTTCCAGATGGAAAATGTGATTAAGAAAGCTGAAGAAGCGAGAACTAGGTCTTTAGATAGAGCAAAAAGGATACACGAAGAGTACCGTCCATTAAAAGATGACATTGACAGAATGCGTAGAGATTATTTAGGACTTGAAAGATTGCCTGAGCTTCATGAGCAAGAGGCTGATTTAATTACGCCAGAGTTAGTGTCTGTATAAATTTTCCAATTCATCGTTCAGATTAAATTATTAATAGTAATATATATCCTTTTTATTTATTTCTCCTTTTTTAGCTTGTTCGCAAAAAGTTATCCAGAAAAAACTTACAAAGAGACTTGGAGACCGGATGTAGCTGCAATGAGCGGCTTTTTACACCCGCACCCTTCGACCTCAGCCTTCATGCCGCCTTTACAACCACCGCCTATGCCAATTATCGCGAGCACCAGTAAGGCACCTGATCCGCCTTTGCCCTCTTTACCAGGACCACCGCCGACGTTTAGGTTCGTTCGCTTATAATGTTTATCAATAATTGTTACACCGTTGTCAATTACAGGCAGCAGCCGCCTCCGATGAAATCCTGTCTGTCGTGCCATCAGCAAATACATCGAAACGCTCCGATCTGCCCTCTTTGTAAAGCCAAATCGAGGAGCAGAAATCCTAAAAAGCCAAAGAAGAAGGACTGAAAACGGGATAAAGGCAATTGAAACTTGCTATTCCTTTTGGTGAAAAGTTTTTACAAAAATTAATTTCCTTTTATATGATAGTTTGCTAGTGTTAATGTTAATATTGTTACCTGGAGAGAGACTTGATTCTTTCATAATCTTGTAAATTACAAAAATGAGTTCAGTAACATTCAGCTTTCTCTTTTTTTGGTTATCAATTTTTACAATTTGTTGTTAGTTTATGTTATCCCCTATATTCATTTTGAAAGGCATTTAAGTAAAAGATTTCATTAAGTAATCATTTTATTAATTATTTATATTTATTAAATATAAATCCAGACAAATCAAAAGGGAAATATCCACTTGTTAATTTTCTCATTACAAAATTTAAGAAATACCATCAAAATGAATGATAAAAAACAAAACTTTTTCTCTTGTTTTTGTTGTCCATTTTGGTAACTTATTAAACTGATGAAAGAATTGAATTGAGAATGAGAGAGCTTAGTGTTGTTTCGACTGACTTATTTTCTGTTTATATTGCCATATTAAAAAGTCAGTCTAAAAAACGATCGCGTTAAAATTTATTGTAAGGTGACAAAATATTTGAAAGTGGGGAAGGCACATGTCCTCAGGTACTATTGTTTGCTCGTAGTATGCAGGCAGAAACTGCTGGACTATCTTGTTCCTAATCCTAGTCATTTTCCTAAGTTATTATTTATTTTTTTGTACTTTTTTAATACCTGGTTTTATTTGTTGTAATAATTATAAAAGTGATTTTTTTATGTCTTCTGCTCTGAGGAATTTATTAATAAAGCGTAAGAGAGAAGAATCTTAAGTTTTGTTGTTTTTTTATTTTTATTAAGCAGTTATATTACTTTGTAAATATAAAAAGCAACTTGATATGTAATACACTAACGATGACTCCAAGCAAATATGCTTTAATGGTATCTCTTGGTGTTGTTGAAAAATCAACTGCTACTTGAAAAGGTTTGTTTGGTTTTAAAACGAAGTTCATGTTGTTACTTGAATTCCGTAATCTTTCTTACATACCCTTGCATAAAACATTGAGGATTTTCCCAGTAGCTTGGGTCTTTTTCATGTTTTGTCAAAGCGCATTCTCATGAGTCAAATTTTGTTGATCAACTAAAATCAGACAAAATCTATCGTGAGAAACATTCTACATTGTTTCAACTACTTTCAACAAGGCCGATCGGCTACCTGCATCCCAGCCCATTTCAACTAGTTGGCCAGACCTGGCTCCATGTTGAATAAATCGGTGCTGCCTTGACAATCCTTCAATAACATTAAATAAATTTTTGTAAATTGGCAAATGTTTGCTTTTCTGTGTAGATAAATACTGTCCTACATACAAAATCAATACAGTAAGGTAAAAGGTATGTGTAGGTACTGAAATTAAAATTCGAAATTGTGATAATTTTTTTATTTAGCGCTTAAATAATATAATTTACTTATATTTATACTATAAAAATATTATACAGGGTGTCCCAGTTCCTTCTGACGAAACTCAGGGAATCGATTCTACTCTTCGTTTGGAGCAAAAAATGCCCAGGAGAAAATTTTCGGAAAGTTCTCTATTTTGAAGATATTCGTCAATTTAGGTTTTTTTCAACTTTTCACTACGTTACAAAAACACATAAAAACGCTTACAACTTCCAAAATGTTGAGACTATAACAAATCCAATTACACCATTTGAAAGAACGCTAAATTTGCTGTAAGATACATCTATTTGCAATAATCTGAATGATATAAAATGTTAGCCAATATCAGTTGGAACATGTCAAAATTTAAAATTTTGGTCATGATTGCACGTTCTACTGAGGTTAGGGAACTTTCAAAATAGGGAACTTTCCTAAAATTTTCTCCTGAGCATTTTTTGCTCCAAATGAAGAGTAGAATCGATTCCCTGAGTTTCGTCAGAAGGAACTGGGACACCCTGTATAGGCAATTAAAAATAATATAAACAATTTAACATATTAAGTTAATGATTGTGCATAGGACCATTCTAATAAAACTTACATTATAAATCAACTAGTAAAACAAATAATTGTAGTAAACAAAAATAACAAATAATAAAAACATAATAATAGAAATAACATACTGAAATATTCGTAATAAAACAAACAATTTAATACAACTAGATTACAATTAATAAAAACAATAACATTACGCAAAATTTATACGATATAAAATACAAATATAAAATTATTGGAATAAATATATTATGTACACATACAGAACTACCAATATATGATTTAACAAAAATGTTAAAATTAGGAATGTCAAAAAATATTACATATTTTTCAATGTACAAAACTTATTAACTGAAGAAAAATAAAATTATATATTTTTGTAGTTACTAACTGTTGAAATATTTTTAGTCTTATGAGCATAATGTTGCTCATCATCATCTTCGTCTAACTCACTAACTAGTTCAAAATCATCAACAGCATTATAACTATAAATTTCTTGATCGGTCATATTTTTCAAATCTTATACTCATTTAAACTTTTTTCACTCAGTGAAGTTTCTTATTTCTAAAAAAGCTAAGGACATCAAGAAGAAACAAGAATTGATAAAACCTATTTTTTATAATAAAATTAGATAAAACAGTTGAAAGCTTAAACAGCATAACTTACATAAACAGAATAGTTCAGTCAGTTTATTTAAAAAAGTATTTACCATGCTGTTATAATTTTAGTTAAATATATCTTTACATACATACATTATAAATGTGTGATTTTGTCACTAATGAAAATTACTGCTACAATTGTTTATTCCCAAGATAATCTTTAAAATAGCACAACACAATTTAGGATAAAATACATAATAGATATAGCAAAAAGACGATTTTTAAATTATTTTGAACTAATTTTTAAAGTTATTTGGGCTTTTTTTTAAGTTGGTATAATGATGAAAGCTGTTTTTTTTTTCTTGTATGTGTGTTTATATTTGCGGGGGATGAGCCGAGAGTCTCTCATGCTAACCACTCGGCTACCGTGGTCCCATAAGATGAAGAAAGCTGTATTACAAGAAAATTTAGCTTTATTTTTTGGAAAACTTATTTTTAACAATCTATGAAGTGGCACTTGTCAAACTCCGCACTAAAATGAAGCTGGTGATTAGTAACGATGAACAAGTCAATAGCAGGCACTCAAATAGACCTAAGTGTAGAAACCAAAGGGAATTCACAAAAACCTGGACCTACCAAGGTCAAATGAAAATAAAGAGAGGGGCATCACAAGCTGGCAGCCGCCGGGTTCTTAGGCTTGCACTACCATGCTCCAAGTAGTGCCCATCGGGCTGATAGTGTTAATAAGAATTGCTGTATCTACTGTTTTGATAGTTTTGAGAAATTCTAATGGAAGCTGTCATTATTTCTTGTGATACTAATTTTAGACTTAATGGTTTAGGTGGCAGGTGAAGAGGTGTAGGTGTCATAAGTAAATCTGATGTTCAATATCAATTAATTAAGGATTTTAGTTGAGATAAAAAAGTCAATGGCACGAGCGGGATTCGAACCCATGATCTTCAGCTAGATACGCCGCTGTTCTACCACTTGAGCTATCGTGACCTTGATCCACTCGGACACTAACTTCCCATCTCAACCCCACCTTCTTTTGAGTTTCCCTCCTTTAATCTGCTCATTGACTTTTTCATCTCAACTAAAAACCTTAATTAATTGATATTGAACATCAGATTTATATATATTAATATATTAATTGGTCAAGCAGACCACGAAATTAGTGAACTTAATATCAATTAAGTTGTGAGGTTTGAACCTTGGAGAGATGTTTCACAATTTTTAGACTTTTCTTTATTGGAAACAATCCAAGTTCCATCATCGTTCCTGAGAGGAGCTCAGCCAACGCTAAGACACAGTATACATTTGTTCTCATCCTCTGTTGACAAGCTTTTTAAATGTGATTCATATGAGTGTTGATTAAATAGTTTTATTCCTTTTTTCAAAGTATGCAAAAGTTTGCTGTAATTTTGTTTGTCAATGACTGAACTAGTATGTTGCCAAAGGTTTCTAGACTTTCTTTTTTTCGGATAATTGCCTTATGTAAAGAAAATTGTAGATTTTCAGGCTGTCCAATTAGGCTAAACCAGCTTTACCGAACGGTCGTGCTGTATAATTAACTTTAAAATAAAAACAATTGATTTCACATCGAAATTTTTATTTTGAAAAACATAAGGCTTATTTTTTTGTTTTTTGTTTTCTTTTTCTGCACAACATGACAGACAACATAATTTTTTTCTGGGTAATTGGAACATCTAAACAACAATATATATTCAATGAGTCGTGACTCATGACAAAAGTTAAATTTGTTGTTGGTTAAGCTTGTATTCAGATGCATGTCGGGCAAGGAGGGCACGGTTGGCACGGAGCGACCATTGTGCAACAATCAGCCCTATTAACACAAAAATTAAAATTATAATCAAACATTTAATAAGATATTATATCTTTATAATACGTTATACTGACCCTCTTCCACAGTTGTTGGGATCAGTGCCGGCTGGACATACAAGTGATCCTACTGGTGGTTCTCCTTCACTGTCAAGACATTCAGCAGGGTACAAGCAACAACAGCCTGAAATTTTACAATTTTTCATAAAACAAAAAGAAATCACTAATAAAATAGAATGTGTACCGATGCAATGTCCGAGAGGGTCTTCTTCCAACCGTCCTGGCGGGATGTAGCTAATAAAAAAAAAAAAAAATTACTTCTGTTATAATAAAAATAATAATTTGCTAACAGACCTTCCATTGTAAATAGTATTTCCATCTAAAGGTATGCAAGGTTTCTCGTAGTATCCTTTCTTCACCCATGGAAGGTCTTCCTTTGGTTGTGGTTCCCAAGGCATGTAAGACAACTTGTGGACCGTTTCTCCATCGAGGGGTGAATCAGGAGGAAGATAACTATACATATGCTTTAATTGGCGAATTGAATCAAATATAAAAATCTACTTACGTAGCATGTGGCTTAAATGACTGAGGAGGTTCAAAACGTGACATGTCAGGGTTCTTGTATGACATCGTATGAACCGTATCATCTGTAGAACATTTGGTTACAATAGTTGTCAAGTGTTTGGGCAATTTTTATTTACTTACTTTCCATTTTTGACTTCGACAGACCGAGTGCGCTGGGTTGAATGATCTTTCCCATAGTCTCTATCGGCTTTGGTGTATAGTCGTGCCGGTGGGTCGTCATTTCAGAAATTGGACCCTCACCGCCCATCTTGTGATCCTTTGGATATTGAATTTCTGGCTTTTTTAAATCTGGCCATGCTCCATAACTCATCTAGGAAATGTAATTAAATCGTTAAACTGTAATCATTAAAAAAAATTCATATAAAAAGTGAACAATTGTTTAATTATATTTTTAAACTGAGATCTTGGTCGAGATGAAAAAGCAAGTATCACAAGCAGGATTTGAACCCATCATGACCTTCGGCTCAATATGCCACTACAACCAGTTGATCTATTTTGACTAGCTAAGCTATCAAATGGTGTGGCATGTTGAGCCAAAGGTCGTGGGTTGGATCCTATTTGTGACATTTGCTTTTTCATCTCAACCAAGACCTTAGATTAAAAATATAATTAAAATAATTAATATGGTCAATTATGACGGCTAAACACATATATGGAGTGTACTATATATTTGATCAAAATCTATCAAAATATAAAGTAAAATTAAACCTTGTGAGTAGTTTTGTCTGAAAACTCTCCGGCTGTTGTTAAGTTCTCTTTTGCAAAAGCCGGCTTGCCCCTGCAGTTTCTGACGAGTTTTGGATCGAAAGCTTCATATGACATATTGTACGTTGTTCCGTCTGGCATTTTTATCTCTGGAGGTCTATAAACCTTCAAAACAACAATGAATTTTTTTAATAGGATTTTTATTTTGTTTAATGAAGCATAAATACCTTTAAAGGCTTATACGAGATCGGTTTCTCTGGTTGAATGTATCTCATCCTCTAGAACAACAGAGTTGTAATTTTTGTAAAAATGGTTGTATTTTTTTTTCACCTTTTTTCCGCATATTTGTTGACATTTGCATGGCATGCCTGGTCGATGGCCAGCGGGCCATAATCCTGATGCCTAGAAAAGTAAATAAGGAAAAAAGATTGTACAGTAAAATAATGTTATAATAATCGATGGCTTGGTATAAAAGACAACTAAAAGAAAATAATAAAATTTTGATTTGTAGTTCGTTTGAAATTGGGTAAGATTTTATAATTTACCCTTGGCATGCAATCTTGCTGTACTTCTACCATTTCTGGAGTCTTTTCAAGTACAGCGCTTAATTAAAAGTGTTCCTTGACTCACAAAACAACACAAACCAAATATTCTTGTCTACAAACCGTCGGAAAGCAATACTTTCCTATAAGAAATATAAACAAATACTTTTGAAAAATAGCCAAAAACTAAAAAAAAGCTTAGGTGTGAATTCTGAAAATTTAACTATTTAAACTCCATATGGGAGGCATATGTTTTCAAAATTAATTTCCAATTTTAATTTAAAAAATCAAATAAATAAATAAAGTCAGAACATATGTAGATATGCTGATGTTTGTTCTGTTATTTATTTGATATTTTTAGGCCTAACACATACGTGCAATTTTCAGTTGTGCAAGTTTGGTTGCAAGAGTCACAAGCAACTTAACAGTTTGATTTTTTTTCCTCGGGGTCACTAGTGACCAATCTCCATTTTTTCCATCACAACCTTAAAGATCTTTTTCCCCCATCACCTAGCCTTGGGGGGAAAAACAGCTACTTGGCATGCCAAAGAACCCTCATCAAAACTGGCAAACTCACTGCTACAGTTAGAGAGGACTACATTTATTGATATGTGAGAAAACGTCTACATAACAGGGGTATAAACCATGATGACTCCGTATATAGGTTATGCAATGTGGAAAAAGGAACTGCCACCCACATCATCTTCAAATGGGAAGCATCCACTCAACTGAGACATAACACAGACTCATGAAAAAGAATTGTAGCCATAACAATTAACGAACTACCACTTCTTAAAAGAAGGATAGAGTCAGAACACTGTAGTACTTGGGAATTCAAAAACCCTCTTTCTAGTACCCTCTTATAATCATCATCATCATTACCCCAACTCCCCATTTTTGCAAGGAATCACACATCAGAAAACTCGGGAATTAAAAGACAAGTCTAAATAATGGCTGGCTCACAGTTCCTTTACACTATGCAAAGCGTATAGCTTTACCATTGTATTTTTTTTACGGTACTTCTTGGTGACAAATCTACCCAAGACTTTACCAATGAAAAGTGGTATGCCAATGAGTCAATGAGGGAAAAAAGGGATTATAATAAAATGTAATTAAATATATAAATTTATACATAATATTTCACTAGTTATTTTTAATTCCTTTATTCAGATTTTTCAACATCTTCACGGTCTTAAATTCTGCACAGTAATGATAAATTATCTATAAATTGGAAGGTTGTAAATTAAAACATTGCTTTTTATGATTTATTATCAAATTTGAAAGAGTACAAAAATTATAAAGATAGTTACATTAAATAATTACAGTTTATACTTTGAAAATGGATCTGTTGCATATTTTATAAAGCCATAACACAATATTACACTGGGTATTACATGGAAAATGTAAATTGAACACTCAATGTGATGGCACTATTGCTAAAAAATAAAATAAAAAATACAATGAAAATTTTTCATAACAGGAAAATTGAACAATTAAATAAAATAAATATTGTGACAAATAATCTATATTTTATGTATACAATACAATATTAACATAACATCAGAGGTGATAAAAATTAAATATAAAAGTATAAAAAAAACAAAGGTTTAAATTATTTTTTTACGTTATTCAAATTATCACAGATTCAAGCTGTTATTTGCCTTGCGTATGTCTTTTTGAAACACAACAAGCAGCTTTCAAGAAGACACTCCTGATATGCCTTCAAGTGGTCACCATTTCAATAATCGGCAAGATCGGAAAACTTGGCCCCATGGTGAGTGTGAACGACGGCGTTGAATCCGTTGACATCGTCAGCAGTGTACTTGACTGTGCGAATCGTGCCGTCAGGGTCGACAACGCTGTACTCGCCTTTTACCTTGTCGCCATCTCTTTCCTCATGGGCTGATTTCATATCACCAGTGTGGGGATCCTCAACACCGTACTGAAATGCGTATTTTGGGTGTGCCTGGAAAAGACAAATTATTATATGACACAGTGATTATTTGTCATTATTTAATTATTTAAACATTTTGTAAAGATATGTAAAAAAATAACAATTAAAAAATTTAATGTTCCTTCTCACTTGACAATTATTTTCTATTTTTGGGTTAAAAGTTTTATCATGGTATTTTCCCTGATTCACCTGTTTGTTTCAGGTAGAAAAAAATTATTTTCATTGAAACATTTCACAAAAGTCAAACTCATGATTGATTGATTGATTTATATAAGCATGCACATACGTATTTATAAATAATTTAATTGAGGATCGATAGGATACTCAATATTCCACACTGCTCACACTACACTTTCACTCTAATAAATACATTCACTCATGGTACACAATGAAATATCTACCAAGTACATTAATCAATGAAACAGCCATCCCGAAAATTGGAACAGAGGACACAAAGACTTCCTACCGTGCTCAAGCATGATTCTCATATCAGGTGATATCCTACACGCTCTCTATAAGGAGCCAAGGAATAACACCCTACAATTATGTGGTCCACAACCCGGAACCATGCCAGACATTTACTTTTGAGCAAAAAAAATATATAAAAAATACCTTGCATGGCTTATATGAACAAACATCTACTTACAGTATTGAAACTTATGATTCTTATGAATCACAATCCCAATATATCTCATTCTGCAATTAAAATGTAAGTAGACGTTCATATTTGTTAACCTAATTAATTATTAATAATTGTTTCAAAGTCCAAGTGAAGGGTATTTATTTATTTTTGAATGCTTGGTGTGCATGTTAACGCAAGATACTGACTGATTTCTTTTCTTTCAAATTAGCATTATCCCTGATTTTTTATTACACAATTATACATTAAAGGCTAAATAATTATATTGAGATGTGGCCCACAAATTTTTATCTGTTATCTTGTGGTTCTCTTCTAGTTAAGATACAATTTAATTTTTATTTATTTATTCTGATGAGAAATTGATAGGAACTTACATGATAATCAACATTGTCCTTATGGTGGCCAAGCTGTATTCGTTCTTCAGGGGTTTCGTTCAGCTCAAACCCTGCGTACGACTGGGACTGGTGGTTATCTTCGTATCCGTAGGCTCCTACATCGTCGAAATCTTCTTCTGAATTGGCTTCATCTGAACGGCCATCCCCTTCTTCACCCTGAGGAAAGCTGGAAACGCTGGCGAAAACCAGACCTAAAAGGATCAACCGTACAACCTATAGGACAAGGGAAAAAATGTAAATTTCTAATGGTTTAGTTTTTTTTTTTTTTTTTTTTTTGTCCGGGTTTGTTTGGTTGTTTTAGGTTAATATTCTTAGCAAGAGTAGCCTAAAATCTTGATTTTGGATGAATCAAGGTATTGTTTAAGGTGTTCTGTCAGCTGAAGGAGGGTTTGGAGAAGAACAGGAGAGAAATCCCTGCAATATTTTCACTTGAGAAGCTAAGGAGGTGGTGGTGTTTTGGTTTCTATGGAAGAAGGATGCACCAATTTGATCTTCATCGAGAGTCCCTAACAGTTGTGCTGTACATTTAAGATGTGTTATCAAAAGTTGTTCCTTATATGCCACTAATTAATTGGTGATGGTTTTTATGCATGACAATGCAGGCCCCACACAGCTAGGATCATCGGTGACTATTTGGAACGGGCTTCAATTCAATGTTTGGAATGACCAGCTTACTGGACTTAAATCCTATCAAACACCTTTGGGATGAGAAAGTCAAAGAGGGTAAAAAGTCGCTCGGTGTTGCCAGAGAATTTGCAGGAATTAAGAACTGTGCTGTTGGAGAAGTATGAAATTATTCCACAGCCTATATTCAAAACCTCAAAAAATTGATGCCATATTCAAATGCAAGCAGTGATCAACAGAAGAGGTGGAAATACTCTGTACTGAATGGAATATTTTCTTCAATGATTCTGTAGCAGTACTTTTGGTAAAATTTGTTTTACTCAGTTTAATTTTTCATTTATTTTTATTTATTTAGCTATATCTTATATTTTTCTTTTTAAAATATCCCGTAAACGACAACAAATAAAAATTATGTTTGCAAGTATTTACTAAAATTTGCCTGACCAAATTGACCATCTTGGTACATCGTGCATTACTAATGTACAACAGTCAAGTTTTAATGCTATTTACTATATGAAACTGCTTTCTCCGTTACGTGAAAATAAATTTCGGGATCATTCGGTATTTATTGTTTAGACACGGTACGATCCTACTTCAGCAGGAAGCTGCCCCGAGAAAAGCGTAATGCGCCATTGTGTAAGGGGGTCAACGCTAATAGAACTGGCTCAACTGCTTGCGCAACATTTTTCCATTCTTCTGTTTACACATCTGTCATGCTATAGTCAAAAACATGAAGTGCACAAAGGAAAGAATCGCGTAATTTCGAAGTTTTGTTGTCGCATTTTTAAACGAGGACAAGTGTGTAACTAAAAAGCAATTTGCAAATTAAACAGCAACCCTTTGAATGATATGAAAGGAGTCATGCCGTCTCAAAACACGACTAAACGTGCCAATTCGGCGGTACCGGAAAATTGAGTTGTTTGTACGTTTTGTGATGCGTACGCTTTTATTTATTTCTAATGAATACAACAAAAAGTTATAAGTGTACATGAGATCCAGGGCAAAAAGACAGCCCAATCTACTGTTAGTACATTAAAATTGTGTGTCTTCATTAATTTTTTGGCTAAATTTTAATTGAACCTTGTTACCTATTTACCAGTAAATAATAGTAAATATGACTTTGAGGTGGGATAAAAAGATAGCAATTAAATGTGTGGTGTTTAGTGACCGTTAATTAATGATTATTCGGAGATAGTGGGATGAGTTCTGGTGTGACGTAGGTTGTAGAAAAACAGTTTCTTTATCGTTCCAACGTTTCGATCTTTATTGAGATCATCTTCAGGAACAGCAGAAAGAAACACTTTGAGCCTTGAAACGTTGGCACGATAAAGAAAATGTTTTTCTAAAACCTACGTCACACCAGACCGCATCTCACGATCTCCGAATAATCATACCAATTAAATAATTTCGAAATGATAGATTATCTGAACCGTAAGGACTGGATAACTTTATATAAATTCTATGTAAAAGCTGTATACATCGAAAAGTACTTGTGCACGAATTTAACTTTTAACCGTTATTTTTCATTGAGTATGTGTTTTATACGCATCTTAAATCTAAGTGTTTGAAAACGGTATTTTTTAAAAATTTAATCCGTTCTATGTTTCTTTTTTATTTATTATAATTTTTTAATCAGTAGTTTAATGTAATGTTATAATTGCTTATATTAATATTATTGTTTACGCCAGAGGCATTAAAATAGTTCTAAAATGTGTTTATTCTACCTGTATTTCTAAACAATTTTTTTAACGTTTTTGGTATAGTCAGAATGCACGGTTTTATTTAGCATTATTTACACTCATTAAATTCACAAGTTTTCGTGGTCCGCTTGACCAATTAATATCTTTCAATTAATTAAGGTTTTTAGCTGAGATAAAAAAAGTCAGTGTCACGAGCGGGATTCGAACCCACGATCTTCGGCCAGATACGCTGCTGCTCTACCAATTGAGTTATCGTGACCGATCCACTCAGACACCAACTCCCGAGGTCACGATAGCTCAAGTGGTAGAGCAGCGGCGTATCTAGCCAAAGGTCGTGGGTTCGAATCCCGCTCGTACACTGAATTTTTTTAATCTCAACTAAAAACCTTAATTAATTGAAATTATTTACACTTTTAAATTGTTTTTGAATTTGAAGTACAACACTTTCAATTTAGTCACATGTAACAATAAGATACGATACTTGTGTCATTATCCCTTTCACTGTCACTACGTAGAATATCTCTAGGGAATTCGTCGGGACGCGAGCTTTGGATTTGCTGATCCACCAATCCACGGTGGTTGGGAGGGTTTTGTGAAAATTGAGGTTACGGGAACGGATTTCATCTTGAACGAAAGGAATATTTAAGCATGTGTACTTACATAAAATGGATCATCAAGGGAGTTTTCGTAAGATTAAGGACTGGGCAGTTTGGATGCGGCAGATGTTGGAACGTTTGGCTGAACCCAATACTTCCAGTCCGTATGTTCATATAGGCTTAACTATAGTAAAGTAGCCTTTTATTTTTGAGAGGTAAGTCAAGAAATTGTGAAAGAGCCCTGTCAATTTTTGTCGATCTACAGTCGAGGTACCACACATTGTCCGTTGGGAGGAGTGATCTTTTTACGGAGAGTGAATGTAATACGGGTGTCTTTGTGTTACATTTTATTCTTTTCTTTTCACACCAAGACTCTAGTAGTGTGAAGTGTTGAAGGTTTCGAGCAGAAATCACAAGATCGGAGTTATAGACTGGATACTGTCTGCAAATGTAAGTGTTGTGGTTTGAGGATATAATGGAATGTAAGATGTGTACACCTGGTGTAGTGTGGGGGCCACAACGTTACCCTGAGGAACACCAGCACGGATAGGGAAATATGCAGGGAGGACATTGCCTTCAATGACTCCGAAAAACCGATCAGTGTGGTAACTGAGTAGTATGAGATAGTAGGGGGAGGGAAGGATGCCCTTCAGCATGGACAGCAAACCCAGGTGCCAAAATCGATCAAAAGCTTAGCTTACATCGAGAAAGGCCCCGGAACAGTAATGTCCTATCTTAAGGGATAGGGATAGGGATAAGAGATGCGGCCACAAGGCCTACCGCACCTCGACCTAAATAGATCTATTGTGCTCCTCTGTTAATTGTAACTCACTGGCCAGCTTCAGGCTATTAACCAGCCTCCACAGCCTTGCCAGCGGTTCCTTGGTATAGGATCTTGCTTGTGGTTTCGGGCAGTCCAGCCGTAAGGACCGATTAGTTTCAACTCGAGTACTAATGAATGAAAGGTCTCCTCGAGATGGGTGTCTAGTTATTAATCCATATTTCAAACATCTTCACTGACAATGCGTACTCTTGATTCATAGCCAAAAAGAAGAAAAACTCTTTCCAACTTCATATAAATGAGGCGTTCATATAAAACTTAACATGGCGTTCAAAGAACGAATAGGTATAGGGATAAAAGAGGCGGCCACAAGACATTCTGCACCTCGACCTGAGTTGATCTATTGTGCTTCCCTATTTTTTATAACTCATTAGACAGCTTCAGTTTGTTAATCAACCTCCATAGCCTTGCCAGAGGCTTCTTAGTGTAGGATCTTGCTTGTGGCTTTTCCAAGAATCTGCACCTACTATAGACCTTCACAAAAACATAAAATGTGTTCTGCGGTTTCCTCCTCTTACTGGCAATATCTGCACAATGTTTCTTTTGTCTTTCAACCGGTGCATGTGTTTTCTTAAGTGGCAGTGTCTCGTCAGGAGTTCAACCAGAATCCTGGTTCGGTATCTCAAGGGAGGAGGAAATAACGTCTATATTTTTAGACAGTTGAGTGGCAGTTGCGAAAACCAAATTAATGGTCGGGGATTATATTTGGAGAATTTCGGATTGAAAGAATTCTTTTCAATAGGAGATTTTCTAATCTTTACCCAAAATGAGTAATAGATTTATTGACATTCAGATATACGAGTGTTTCCAGGCTATAGGAAAGTTGGTTGTACAAAGAACATAATAAAGTATAATCTATGGGTAGGGTTTTGCAATACAGCAACGTCTTCGAAACCTTTTTCTTGCCACTTGCCAAAACCTGTACATCATTTTACCATGTCATATCAATTTATTAACTTTTGAGGTTGTAAATCTATAACCTAATTCTCTCCAATATTTCCAACAAATTTATTTCGTTTACGCTGAAACTGACAAGTTACGCTTTATGATGTGTTAAATATAATTGTTCTGAGAATTGAGAAGACTTTGATCGGTTAATGGGATCGTAAAACAACCCAGGATATTGGCCGTGTTTAGAAAGGACTCGTTCCATATCGATTCGTGATGGTCTAACGAAGCACACTACAGACGATAAAATAATCTGCCGATCACGTTACGCTTATTGCTTTTCCGGCGGACTTGACCTCAATAAAACGTTTATTAGCTTTCATCGAATTTCCCCTAAAGTAATTAATCATCGTGATTAAATTTCACTGCCTTATAATACCACTGTAGGAAATATTTGATCTGCGGAAAGTATTAAAAATTGGTTTGATTGATGTGTTAATAAGGCAAAGGTAATTCCTTGGCGAAATTAAACAATAAACAAATAAAACCATAAACAAACATTGTAGCAACATATGTCAGTTACAAAAGTAATAAGGAACATGGAAAATTTCCTTTATCGTCTTAACATTTAATTTATCTCATATTTTAAAGTATTCATACAGAACAATAAGTCTTCTATATAACTTCAGAGAAACTGGAAATTCTCAAAAAACGTTTAAACTGTATGGAATGTATTAAAATTTATGTTCATTATACATAATTATTTCAACACTATCCAAAAAAGTGATTTATAAAAAGTTCCTTTGTTTGGTCAAAGTGCTGCCCACCAACCAAAGATGTGCCCTAAAGCATCTTAATTACTAAATTACTACTACTTGACCTTCTCCTAGATCGAAAAATTTGATTTGGTAGCTAATTAGAAGGCTATTTGTTTTGTTTAAAAGTTTTGTCTATAAACTGCTTGTAACTGTGTTCTTCTTCTTAACGCCAAAACTGTTAGTTTTGTTTCTGCAGATGCACGTGTTGTTCTTTTTAAATGACATTGTCTATGGACCGTTAAGTAATGCCCGTTGAGTAAGATTGTTTCTTTTGAGTGAAAGCAGTGAGGAGTGAAGGTCCTTTTTTACAAGGTAGAAAGCTATGTTCTTATTTGATAGGTGTATCTGTGTTTTAATGTCTTTTTACCCAGTTAAAAGCATCTGGGTTCGACGTAATTCTTATATATTTCTAGGTTAGTTTTTCCTTTATGACATGGCACCCAAGTAAACTTAATAGGGATTTAAAGATGACGAGCAACATATCTGTTTTTATTGGTTTACCAGTATGCCATTTAAGTGGGTGGTGACCATTTTGAAACCAACCAAAATGTATTTATTTTTTCCCATTTTTTATTTTTGTTTTTGCACAGATTGAAACTAGTCCCATCATTTTATGAGTTTTAACAGTGTTTCAAACAATTTTTGTAAGTTATAAATTGGTTGTTCTAGTATATCTTGACTTGAATTTTCAACTCGCCAAACCTTTCGTTTTTTGAAGACTGCCGACTATCAACTATAAAAATTAAAAAAAAAATCCATATTTATTTTAACTGCCCTGTTTTTACTCCTTTCAGATCAAGTTTTGATATGATATTATTAGCTTTAATTTCTGCTAATAAGCAAAATGAATAATAATTTTGTGGTCTGTATAAAAGGCTTCAGAGTAAAGACTCTCTTCACAAATCAACTGATATTTTATTTTTTATTTTGCTCCTTCATTTTATACATGTATACATTACTGTGATTTCAATGTAATTCTTGCACTTTTTATCGTTTTTGTTACTTTCGCTCGCTTATTTTTGCTATATGTGCACATTTGGTATTACAACCAACTTCCTCAGTACGCCTTAATCCGATATGACAGAGTAATTATAAATAAATTAATTGAAGCCCAA
Organism: Cimex lectularius; assembly: GCF_000648675.2. Classification (NCBI taxonomy): domain Eukaryota; kingdom Metazoa; phylum Arthropoda; class Insecta; order Hemiptera; family Cimicidae; genus Cimex; species Cimex lectularius. Next base: position 114,727 of record NW_019392829.1, on the reverse strand, counting down.
AGCACCCTTTGTTATACTCAAACCAAAACACTCTTCGAGGGTGAGAAATTAGAAAGGAGAAAAAACACACTTTTAAGAGAAATTGCACGTCTTTAATAGGCTAGCGACCCTTATTTTTGCGTTAAACTAAAACCTTTTTGCACGAAATGAAAGTGTAATTTTTCTAAAATCAAGTATCTTGCCTTTATGAATTTGCAACTGGCAGTTCCATATCCTGTTTGAAAACCTTCGTATTTTATGGATATTTTGCGTCAAAAACTGCCTCCTAAACTAAAACATCGTCTATGAACTTCATATTGTGAGAGGAATCGACGTGTTATTTTAGAGTAAATTTGGGCAGCAGCAGGAAAAATTCAAAGGATCAGAAAATCGTTTCTTCTGAAAAATTGTTTTTTCCCATATTTTCTCTAAAGCTCATCATTTTATTGAAACGAATTTTTTATCGTGTTCCAAAAACCAAAATTTGTAGCGAGCAATATTTGTAAAAAGGCAGAGAAATATAGATAATTTTTTTGTAAAAAAAGGGGTAAAATTTTGTTACAAATTTAGGTTGTTACCAAAAATTAAAGAAACTATATTTGACAAAACCCTCGCTTCGTAGTACAATAAGAAAAATAATTGCGCCTAATTGCGGTTGTTCAACCCTACGCACTTCTGTACACCCAAAGCATACAAGTGTGAGAAAGATATGGTTCAGCGTTGAAATTTTGGATGGAGAAACCATTTCGCTTGCTTAAATGGTAAAGACTGGTCAAAGTTGATAGTGTACATTACATAGATTTACAATTTATGATCCACACTTGTATAATAAAGTTTCTAGATACTATTTAAGTGTTTTATATATTAATTAAATGAATAAATGTGAACTTGGTTGATTTATCTACAATTATTTAGGCTAAGTTATATAAATTTTTAAAGTTACACGGCCAATTGTGATTTTAATTAAAGTAATTTTTGTTAAACAGAAGGACTTATCGTCCAACTACCCGTTAGGTGTCGCGGACGAGGGGTCAAGCGACACTACAATATTTTTTTGAAACAATTTTCATTTAACAACAGAGGGCATTGCCGGGATTCGAACCCAGAACCGCTAACGTGGCGAAAACGCATCGGACGTTTAACTACTCGGTCACCGAGTCCCTTCCACATGGCCAGTTGTTTATTATCATTTTCTGTACATTTTCGTCTGGCAAAATGATCCTAAAGTTTTCAATATTGCAAAATTTTCCGAAATATAGACGTAGAAATCATTCATTTAATTTACAGAACTTTTTTATTTATCTTCTATTACTATATTCTCCTTTTTGATGGCTTTATGAAGCAAAACTACGGTCTTTAGTTATAAGTTGTATATTATTGTATAGGTAAATAGTTAATGAATCTTAATAATAATGTGTGGTGGTTAGTGACCGTTAATCGATAATTATTCAGAAATCGTGAGATGCGGTCTGGTGTAATGTAGGTTTCAGAAAAACATTTCTTTATCGTGCCAACGTTTCGATATTTATTGAGATCATCTTCAGGGCCTGGGATTTACAAACATTGTTTACATTTAACAAATACATATAGGATGTGGAAAAAACTGAATTTATCCCAGGCCCTGAAGATGATCTCAATAAAGATCGAAACGTTGGCACGATAAAGAAAATGTTTTTCTGAAACCTACATCACACCAGACCGCATCTCACGATTTCTGAATACTTTATAATAATACTACATTGCCTCAATATCTGTAAGTACTTTTATATTCCCTTTTCCGTCGTCTCAGTATTTCACTTAAAACTTCAAATTTTTCTGTTGTAGAGCAACCATAGTGTAACAACAAATTATAATATGTATTATATAAATCAATAAATGGTAAATAAAAAATTAGATACAAAATTTATATAATCGGTTCAAATAACAAATGGGGAAATTTTATGTAATCTTTTTTATAAAAATAAATACAACCTGAGGCATGATGGGACAGAAGTGCAGTGCTTGACACTTTTCCTGGGCCGAAGGAAAAATTTACATCTTATGGAGCTAATAAGAAGCATAATCCTGTCTCAACGTGACCATTTTTATGAAAAGTATGGCCAATATAAAATGGAATAAATCAGGCCAGTTTCCCTTTTATTTGTCCCATTTTTTTAAGTTACTGGTTTGTTATTATATTCAAATTTATATTATTTATATTCAAAATTTATTTTACAGATTCATCTTATATGTTATATTGTAATTTATAATTTTTAACATAAAAGAAAAGAAGATTTTTTTTTTAAATTTGAAAGAGAACCTTGTTTGAAAGTTAAAAATATTATATAAATAAAATGAGTGCAGACAAAATTGTTTCTGTGTACTTAAGTCAATCTTTAAATTAACGTTTGTTTTTAAAAATCTTAATAAAATATTTATGTTATATATAATTATTCATTTTGTTCTCCTTTCTCTAAAATCACAAAATAAAAATAAAAACAATTAAAAAATTTAATTAAAACCACTAAATTTTTAAGAAATTTTTAAGTTATTCATTCTACATATTATTGTTTCTTAAGGCATAATTTGTAGCAATTTTAAACAAGCATATTAATTTCAAGATTCTCAAATTTTTTTAAAATTTGTTGTATGTGATGATTACACCAATTTAAATTTAGTTCCTTAAATTAATTTATCCTCTGGGGCTAGTTATAGTTTACTTGTTGGGCCACAGCACGAAGTATTTTCTTCACATCAATGTCCACTGGATCAGTCTTGTTGGTTTTGTCTCACAGGTTCTACTATGGTATGCTATTTGTAATTGTTTCGGTGCTGTTTTTATATACCCTTTTTGCCAGAAATTTGTCACTATCAGAATTTAAAAAATTTATATCCTGGAGCTGTTTTTTTCCACCCCTTTGCCTTCTAATATATCAATTTTATAAACAGATAAGTGTGCTATTAAAAATAATTAATGGAGAAGAATAAATTAATGTACAAGAAGATGTAGAGGTCAATTATGAGATCTATGTATGAAGTAGTTAAACAAAATCCAAAATGTTCTTATCAAATTGTATTTTGATTTTATATATTTGTTTTTTAGGGTTGTCATAAGTCTTAGCTAAGGTATATGTACATCTTATGGTATATTGAATTTATATTAATGGTGGAAGTCGGTGTCAGTTATTTCGGAGGGGTAGTTTAATTGAAAGAACTGTTTTATCTCACCTTTGACGTCATTTCTTTAAGAAGCACTTCTCATAGGACACTAAGACCAAGTGTTTAACGGCGATGGACGCTATAAGTGTTATATAGTCGGGGAAAGTCTCGTTCCCACCACGTCGTCGTTTTCGGGGGTGGCTCGGGTGGGAGAGGAAGTGCAGGAGCAGGCCCCAAGGACGTCCCACCCTCTTGGGAAATTCGACCTTTCACCATTTTTCCTACATCTTGCCAAAAACTGTCAACGGCCTTCGATTCGTTACTGGACGCGAAGAGGTTGCGCTTAGTTTTCCTAAACGTTCGGCCCTCGAGCGGATATAAATCGTTGGGCAAGTCTGACGGAAATTTTGGCCGGCCTTTGTCTCAGTTCTGCATTTCAGAGGCGTGAAACGCCCAGGGATTGGGGCAATCGGTTAAATGGTGGTTTCCTGTTGGTGGTTTCGGGCAGTCCAGTCGTAAGGATCGATTACTTTCAACTTTGTGTACTAATGCATGAAACGTCTCCTCTGGGAGATGGGTGTCCAGTTATTAATCCATAATTCACATCTTCACTGACAATGCGTACTCTTGATTCATAGCCAAAAAGAAGAAAAAATCTTTCAAGCTTCATATAAATGGGGCATTCATATAAAACTTAACATGGCGTTCAAAGAACGAATAGGTATAGGGATAAAAGAGGCGGCCACAAGTCATTCTGCACCTCGACCTGAGTAGATCTATTGTGCTCCCCTGTTTTTTATAACTCACAAGTCTGCTTCAGGTTGTTAATCAATCTCCATAGCCTTGTCAGAGGCTTCTTAGTGCAGGATCTTGCTTGTGGCTTTTCCTCTCCGAGTTGTAAGAATCTGCACCTACTACAGACCTTCACAAAAACATAAAATGTCTTCTTGTTTTTCTCCTCCTCTTACTGGCAATATTTGCATAGTGTTTCTTCTCTCTGTACTCTTTTCCGGTCGATGTGCTTACTTTGATGGCAGTGCCCCGTCAGCATGGTTAGGGATGGATTCCAATGGGTAACCAATGATGGAGGCATTATCCCTATTACCTTCCTTACCCTTCCTACCCTTTCCTTTTCCCTCCCTCTCCCTCCTCTGCTTTGGCAGAGGAGTCCTGGGTTACTGAACCCGCACCCCTCAGACATCGAGTGCACCACTAGAGAGTTCATATGACCTCCCGGGTGGGCGATCAGTCCCACTTTAAAAATAATACTGAACCACGGGAGTGGAGTACCCAAGCTGCTCCACTAATTGAGGTCGGGAGGGTACTGGCCAACCGGAGCTGGAGATAGAGAGCCTTCTCTATGTCTCCGAGGGTGGTGAAAGGCATGGCTAAAAGGCTGTGCTGGAAACCACAAAACTGCCTTTTTTAAGGCACATGTATGGATGTGCCCTTTTTAGGGCACTTCTGAACTTGGTTAGTAGTACACCACCTCGCTAGCCAAGGGATGTGACAAGTCGATGAATGTAAATTCTTCCTGGTGTTCTTTCGAGAACACTAGGCGTCTGAGAAGTCCCCTTGGGGATAAGTCGGGACGTTAAAGATCCTCATGGGTCTCAACACCCATGAGTAAAGATGGGAACATCTGCCCCTTCCCGAGTCCAAGCAGAATTCTGGTTCAAATATCTTAATCTGCGACTGCACTTTGTTGACCTCAGTACTACTTGAAAATCAAGTTACAAAGCCATTTATGCAAACTTTTCAAATGTACTTCTGAATAAATATAAATTCTACTAGATAGAATAAATAGATTGGCTATTGTAATCCTTAGTAACAAGAAATATTTTCAAGGATATTGGACAATGAAGAAATAATCCTAATAAAGAGTAGATTCACTACTCACTACTATATGACCAAATATTAACCACTGAAGACTCGAGATGGTTACTCAAACTTCTAACAGCAATAATAAAAACACGGATTCCCATTAGTGATGAATATTAAACACCTAACTTGCCCTATGACATTACAAATGTAAACATGAGCATGATAATATATATTAACATGTTTGATAAAATAGTAATCCTCTTTCTAACGTATAAAAACCAATATTGGTTCAACTCCTTGACGTATTACATCCATTATCGGCTTTTGCTGCAGGGTAAGTCAATCGAATAAAATAAATATTTCATAACTCACAGTCCTGTACTGAATAATCCATAAGGAAACGTTTTTAAAAAATATTGATGATCGTTTTATAAATTAATTTCTATCCATATCCATCCTGACAGACTTCCAGAGTCGTTATTAAACGTACAAAATGAATGTAATTTTTTTTTACGAGGATTCGCAACATCAGAGGTCATATCAACACTCAGGGTGCCGGTGTTTTGGAAAAAAAGCCCATTGTTAAGATGTCGGGTTCGAATGCAGGGTCGCTGGATTCGAACCCGGGACCTTTACCTTACAGTGATGAGCGCCGTGTGAACGCTAAACCGTTGCGACCACCGACGCCCGTTTGAGAGTTGTTAGAGTAGTGTTAGTATAGAAGAACGTTCGGCCAAGAAAACAGCGAGTATAGACGGACCAGAAGTGCTTGCACTTCCAAATCATTTTCATTTTTCTGCTATCGCATGGTTATAATAGAGTTGAATTTGGATAAATTCCCAAAGAGAAAAAAAACATTTTTAAATTACCTGACATCGACAAGAAAGCATTTTTTGGTAAAATTGCTTAAAATATTGTTTTCCTCGGTTCCTAGAGCTCATTTGCAAGAACGCTAGAAAGTCCAATATTATTCGATCTGGTATCACCAAAAAAGTTGTATTAAAATCGGCGACTCGGCCACCTGTGGTTCTCCTTGTCAGATTGTACGTTCCGTTCTGTTTTTATGTTCGTAGTTTTCTTTTGGGAATATGTAGTATTTTTCTTTCGTCTGAGTGAAAGCAGCCAAACTAGACATAGGTCATTTTTTATAGGTTGGAATGTTTTGCTCTTATTTGAGAGGTCTGTATGTGTTTAGGTGTCTCTTATCCAGTTAACAGCTGGGTTCGACATAAGTCGTAGGTGTTTGTTTTTTTAGCTAGTTATTTTTTCTTTACACCCAAGTAATCATTTGGTTATTGGTGGCTATCCAAAAATGGAACAGGGTGAATATCTGTTTTTACAAGTTTCTAACCAGTATATCATTTGTAACAGGTACCATATCGACTACTAGAAAATTACAAATGGAGTCTTCGATCCTTTTTAGTTTGGATAAGACAAAACTTATAAATATAAACAGCTCAACAATTCATTACAATTGTTTCATTCAAACGTTCAATTTGTGGAGAGGTTCGCAAGGTGTTGAATACCTATTGAATTAAGTTTGATCAAGAAAACTGTGAGAATAGACGGTCCAGATTCCAAGTCATTTTATTTCCTTTTTTAATTTAAAACAGGCAGTTGTATATAAAAAGGAAAGCGGCAATTTTGTGGTTGATCAGGATTGAAGGCACATGTACATTTTGTTAAACACAACAAAGTCAGACTATTCAAAAATAATGTCGGGAAACTTTACTTTTTCATCTCGAAACCAGGTTAACGTAAGATTAAATAATAAATTTAGTAGAGAAAATGTCTTAAGAATCGGAGCTGGCGACCAGCTTCAGAACCAACAAACTCGCCTCTTCGAGAAAAAAGCGAGAATGGCCAGGCACGATCTATCACATAAAATGAAACTACTTCTACTTCACCTCATCTTATTTCATTAAATATTTTACACGTTTATCAGCCAATCAAGAAAACAAGTTCCGAGCATCATGATAAAATGTAAACCGTAAATTATTTTAATAAATTTACGGAAGATTAATATTTTTGATCGCGTGGAAACACCTTAACATATGTTCATTATTCAAAGGCCAAATGTTATTTGCTTTAAAACAAAATTTTACTTTAGTATTTAATAATTTTTGTACAGAGCGCAAAATGTACTTTATTTGAATGTTTGTTTCACTTTTAATAAGGACGAAAGTATATGTAGATAATAATTTGTCTTCATTCAACACTTTCTCTTTTTGTTATACGTTTAGCTAGGTCTTAACAACTTCTCGTTATTTATAATTTTATTAGGTTTCGGGGACCGCTTGACCAAATAAATTGTTTTCAATTAATTAAAGTTTTGGTTGAGATAAAAAGTCAGTTTCACGAGCGAGATTCGAACCCACGACCTTCGGCTTGATACGCAGCTGCTCTACCACTTGAGCTATCGTGACCTCTATCGACTCGGACACTAACTTCCCATCTCAACCCCACAATTTGAATTTTCCCTCCTTTTTGCCATTTTTCAGCTAAAAACTCTTTTTTTATCTCAACTAAAAACCTTAATTAATTGAAAGATATTAATTGCTCAAGCGGACCACGAAACTTAATAAAATGTAGTAAGCAAAATGAAGTATATTTCACTAAAGCTCTCCGTGGCCATTTCACTTGTCGCCGAGGATCAAATTGATTACACGACATTTGACAAATGGCAAAAAGGAGGGAAAATTCAAATTGTGGGGTTGAGATGGGAAGTTAGTGTCCGAGTGGTCGAAGACACGATAGCTCAAATGGTAGAGCAGCGGCGTATTTAGCCGAAGGTCGTGGGTTCGAATCCCGCTCCTTACACTGACTTTTTATCTCAACCAAAACCTTAATTAATTGAAAAGTTATTTATAATAACCAATAATAATTTATCAAATCTTTCATGCATCTTACAGTCTGCATGAGCGTTCACCATCTGCGGAATGTTTAAGTTAATGGTAAACAACCGATTGTCCCTTTGCTACAGACATGAAAAGAGATGTGTTGGTTTTCTTTAAAATTTCGTCGTGAGTTAGAAAGTGAAAAGGCGTCCTCTTCACATTGAACATTTCCGGTCGTGATCCATCAACTGACGAGGCAGGTGGAAAGTACCGAAGTGAATTAAAACAGAAAACTGATTGAAAGGGCTTATTCAATATCCAAAAACTTCAGAGATCCATTAAAGCGAAAAATAAGCTGTATTAAAATATTGATAGAACCATCAATTGCATTATATATTTTATTGATCGGCCGCTTTCAGAAATTCTCGTTTAAATTTTTTTCTGGAACTCTTTCTTATTCATTTCTTCATTTGGACCAAAATTATTTGTTCAGATATAATTAATATATTAATGAAATATTAGTAAAGAGTTTTTATGTTCCTTTTTCTCAATTAATTAAGTTGGGTGCTGAATTTGACAGTTTTCAATTGTACCAGTTGACTTAGAGAAAATCATAAGTACTAAATAAAATAAATAAGAATAAAACACAATCCAGGTCACTAATGTTACAAAAATAATATCCAATGCGACGAGGAAAACAATTATTGGTTATATATATATTTTTTTAATGAATTTAGTTTAGCACTGATGATATTTATTATATTAACATTAATAAAATACAACACTGTTGATGTGAAGATTGTGCAAACAGGATGTTGAAGAAACCAACTATTGTATATAACCCTACACATTGTTTTTCACAATTTTATGAAACATTGTTGGGTTAGAATTAGGAACAATGTTATGATTAATGTTAAGGTTATGGTTAGGGTAAGGAAGCGTTATGGACAAGGTTACATATCCATGAGTCAATGTTTTTCGAAGGGAAGAAAATCCGCGAATGCGAGGCGCAAGTTTTATCTGATGATGCCCAGTTCTTTGACTCTTTTTTTTAAATCTTGTGTTAAGAGTTTAGGAGTTTTCAAAAGTGTGTACATTTCTAATGCTTCTTTTCGGAAATTGTTGTTTGGATTTTTGAGTAGACTAGAGCAGACTGTCACAGCCCTCTGAATAGTCATGAGAACCTGATCTAAACGAACTTTTCGTTCGAACGAACACTAGGTTAGGATAAAGGTTAGGTTAAGTAAGATCAGGGTAACGTTATGGTTAACGTTAGGCACGGGCTGATCTCGGTACGGTGGGCTTAGGGTTAGGGACGGATTAGGTTAATTTAGGTAGGGTTATGGATAGTTTTTTGATTAGGGTTAGGGGCGGTCAGGGTTACGGTTAAGGTTAGGTCACATATTCAGGATTCAATGCTTTTCAGTGAAGCTGAGAAAATTTTCAAGTTCGAAGTTTAATCAGCCAATTTACTACATTTTTAATTTATAATTATCAAAGGAGATTTAAAAATCATGAAAGGGTGATCGTTGGTTCACCGAGTAGCATACCCAGATGTGATTTATTTAATTAAAGTAGGGAGAGCATTTTTATTTTTATTTTTTTATGTTTTATTTATTTTTGATTAAATTCACTAGTTTCGTGGTCCGCTTGACCAATTAATATCTTACAATTAATTAAGGTTTTCAGTTGAGATAAAAAGGGTTCCGTGGCCATTTCATTTGTCGCCGAGAATCAAATTGATTACACGACATTTGAAAAATGGCAAAAAGGAGGGAAAATTCAAAAGGTGTGGTTGAGATGGGAGGTTGATGTCCGAGTGGATTGAGGTCACGATAGCTCAAGTGGTAGAGCATCGGCGTATCAAGACGAAGATCGTGGGTTCGAATCCCGCTCGTGCCATTGACTTTTTTATCTCAACTAAAAACCTTAATTAATTGTAAGTTTATTTTTTATGTTAAGAAAGAAGTCTTCTGTTGTGTCTAGTTGATCGACTAAGTGACATTTAAATTAAAGTGTGATGGAATTTATAAGCGTGAAATTGTAACAATTTTGTTAGCGGAATCTTTTCGAGTAGGTAACTACCACTTCGACATTCCAGTAGTACTGGAGTGAATGGTATGAAGACTATTTGTGAGAAGTCAAATTTCAACACCCGGCATCAAATACAATTATGCAATATAATTTTATTTAAATATAGACAAAATTTATGAAATGATTGCTTGTAATAGCCTTAACAAACAAAATCTTTCACTTTTTTGAGAAATTTTGTTAAACTTAGGTTATTTTTGTTTTAATAGAAAAAAATTGAATAAAGGCTGAGATTTGAAAAAGAAATCACAGAATAATTCATAAACGGCAGACTTATGTTTTCATTAAAAAAAGATTGACAAAAGTGGTACCAAATGACAATGAATGTCAATTTTCATACCAACAGACCCAATGTGTTTAACCCAATTGTGACATCTAGTTACAAAATGGTCAATGTTGTTACGAGAAATGGGGCATCAAATGACCTAACAAGTGATGTAACATGTGGAACATGGTTTCATGCATAGATCGGCCGCGTGTGAAAAAGCCTGTCTCCTTCAGAAACGAAACGTTTGGACAGCAATCCACTGTGTAAAGTGTCGCGGCTATCGTCAATATTTTATCGAGATCTATTATATTTAATTTGAAACTGTAACATGTCCGTTAGGCTATAAATAATGTTATGTTATTTAATGGATTCCTGGTTGAATAAAAGGAAAGAGCCAAAGGACTGAAGATATCAATAAACCTTGCAAATTGGGATTGGACGAGCTCTTTTATAAAAGGAACAACGTCTTTGTGCTGTTTGATGTGGGGAAACTTTGGTCTAAAACATTTAAATTTGGTTTAGGTTGGATTGCTACTTTAAAATTAGCTTTAATCAAGGAAATAGTATCTCGACTGCTATTCCATGGTTTTGTTTTAAAACCGTGTTGTACTCCAATTTGTACATTTTCGAATGCAAAAAGCGTTTCTTATCTTTATGTTTATAAGAGGTGGTAGTCTGAAGATGTAAGGACTGAATGGATGCAGTAGACGCTTGATATTTTCGAAAATTTGTTGTTTTATATATCCAAAAGTGTTTGTCTGGTAGTCATATTTAAAACTGGATTTATTTTTTTATAAAGACCTTTTATATAAACACAAAATAACAAAATCTCACTGGCACTCTCGACACGACACGCAAGAATGGCACAATTACACAGAAGACAAACACTTTGAGTGAGTAGAAATACTTTACAAAATATATTTTGCATTGTATAAATTCACTTTTCCACATCTAAAATGTAATTGTTATATGTAAACAATGTTTGTAAATCCCAGGCCCTGAAGATGATCTCAATAAAGATCGAAACGTTGGCACGATAAAGAAAATGTTTTTCTGAAACCTACATCACACCAGACCGCATCTCACGATTTCTAAATGTTTTTTTTATAAAGAGTTTGTTTAGAAAACTCTTGGTTTGCAGGTTTGTATCGACAGTTTTGATTTTAACAGTCCAAACGCGTCGATGTTTACTCAACGATTGCTTTTCTTTTAATTATATTGTACGCATGTGAAATTTTTAATTTTAACTGATTTCTGTGCATAAGTTCAATTTATAAGAAATTAGTTCTTCACTAGCCTCACGACAGCGATAAGTCGATTTGTTAACGGATGTGATAAACCGTGGGTAAATTTTCTTTCAAGGTTTTATCGAACTAATTTCATGTATTTATACAAGGTAAATCAAGGTCTCTGAAAAATTCTTGAAAGGGTCATATTACTTCACCATTTGATCGGTCATGTTCACACTGAATTTACTTGTCTTGCTATAATATGAAACGGTTTTTTTTATAACCTTAGCAAATATATGTTTGGAAGTATTTATTTTTCTTCTAATGTCGATTAAAGTGGTTAAGGTTCACTTCTAGATTATGTGAGGTCCAGAAATTGTACTAAGGAGTTCCAATTGGGTTTGGTTTAAACGTACTCCCAATTATCTTAATCTGTAATCTGAACTTACTTATTCAAATGGCAAGGGCTTCCCAAATTTACAAATAGATTTCACCTAGTGAGCTTAGAATAGTTAGAAAAGGAATGGAAATTCTAGAGAGTCCATCTCAGTCTTTTGACCCAGTTTGCGCGTTCCTCTACAATTTAAAATTTATTTATTTATAATATAATATTTTAGCTTGCTGCCTAACTGATCGATTATTTTCTTGTCAGATCCTCTTTTGATTATTTCAAGCAGTCAAGGGGGTGGCGACTGTTTTTCGAAAGGATAACTGTTTTTTCCCATTTATTTGTTTAGAACCAATTTCACCCAATGGTTTTAAATTTAGGGACATTTTGTTTTTAGGAAATTCTCTGATTAGTGTACGAGATTCTAAAGTCTAAAATTCTACCGTAAGATCAGCGATTTGTCAAGATCATTTAGTTGTTAAAAGAAAGGCCAAAAGTTGCCATTTTTCGTTAATATTTTCTCAAAATCAATTTGGTCTATTACAACCAATTTTATTTTACATTATTTTTTTTGTTTTATACAAGATTCGTAGCTAGGGTGTTTGTAAAATAGTGATTCTTTAATTTTTGGCGATAACCTGAATTTGTACAAAATTTTACACTTTTTTACAAGAGTTTATCTCTACATTCCTCTGTGTCTTTTTACAAATATACAATTGTTTGTCTATTATGTTCTACAAAACACATAATACATTTTAAAAAACGGTTTCAATATGATGAAGAGTTTTAGAGAAAAGTATACCGAAATATGAAAAAATACAATTTTTCAGGAGAAAGGATTTTCTGGTCGAGCTCGAATTTTTCCTATTGCCGAACAAATTTACTCAATAAAAACTATAATTTTATTTTAAATTATTTTTCTTTGTTTACTACAAAATTTGTAGCTAGGGTGTTTGTAAAATAGTGTTTCTTTATTTTTTGGCGATAACTTGAATTTGTACCAAATTTTACACTTTTTTACAAGAGTTTATCCTTACAATCCTTTATGTCTTTTTAAAAATGTACAATTGTTTGTCTATTATTGTTCTACAAAACACATAATTCATTTTAAAAAACGGTTTCAATATGATGAAGAGTTTTAGAGAAAAGTATACCGAAATGTGGAAAAATACAATTTTTCAGGAGAACGATTTTCTGGTCGAGCTCGAATTTTTCCTATTGCCGAACAAATTTACTCCATAAAAACGTAACACCTATTACAGTAAGAAGTTCATAGACGATGTTTTAGTTTGGAAGGTAGTTTTTGACAAAAAAATATCCATAAAATACGAGGGATCTTCAAAAAGGTTATGGAATGGCCAATTGCAAATTCATAAAGGCAAGATAGACCACTTGATTTTCCAAAAATTGCAGTTTCATTACGTGCAAAAGGTTTTAATTTAATGCAAAAAATATATATAAAATCAGTTGCATATTAAGATACTAAAAACGGTCGCTATCCTCTTAAAGACGTGTAATTCCGCTTGAAAGTGAATTTTTCTCCTTTCTAATTTCTCCCCCTCGCTGAGAGGCTGTTTCATTTTTGGCTTCCTATCTAACAGTATAACAAAAAGTGCTTTGGGAATTAATTAATTTATTTATAATTACTCCGTTAATGCCAAATCAGGCATACTGAGGAGGTTGATTTTATATATGCACATAAAGCAAAAATAACCGACTATGTAGTAGATGGCCAAATCTTCGAGGTATTCTGCAGCAGCAATTTTTCCTAGTAAAACTTGCACTTTGTATTCCAATTATCACTTAGGCATGATTTTAATAATCCCGCGACTGATTGGGTCCGACTGGGATGTAGGTTTATATTTCCTTAAAAAGATATTTACTGGCATGTGAAAATTTAGGCGAAGAAGAAAACAGAACACCCAAATAATTTAAATTCTTTACGAAAGCAATGCAATCACTTCCGCGCATAAATTTTTTTATCAAGAGAGCTACCAAATCTAGTGAATACCAAAGCCGCTATTTTTTTAGGATTAGTCAAAAAGCTATTTGCAAAATATTTATTAAGTTAATTTTTCTTGAGATTTGAACTAAGAAAGTGATGACAACACAAAATTTGCGTACATAGATAAATGAAAATCATTACTTGCATATAATGATAATCTGATTGTAAAAAGTTGCTTGATGTTGTAGACGAGGAGGGAAAATAATAAAGGACATTACTTCTCCCTGTAATACCACTTCAGATACCGGAATTCCTATGAAGCTTTGAGCTTTAATTTAATCTACCATATTTGTCACTACCAGTTGCTCTACAGTTAAATTAGTCTATTTAGACGTTTTTCAACTCAATTTTTGTTTACAGTTTTTTCTATATTGTAAAATATTATTTGATTAATCTAGATTACATTGGTTCTGAACTAAGTGAAAATGTTAAAAGTGGAGATGAACGAACAGTCAACTTATATACAGGGTGTTCAGCTACTCGTGTTACAAACTTTGCCTGTAGGTTCTACATTCAAAATGGAAGAAAAAGTCCTAATTAACTATGGTCTGAATCAGCAGTTTCGGAGTTATTCCGCTTTTTCTTATTTTTTAAGATTTCACGATCTTGCTTCAAATAAACAACGATAACTTCAAAACTAAAAGGTTTTGGACAAATCCGTTGATACCATTGAAAACTACGTTAAATTTCCAATAAGATGCGATCAGTACTAAACTTGTACACGTCCGTGAAATAAGCGATTTAGTAGCGAGACTTCAAAAAAAAATTGATGTTGAAAAAATTACTAAGGTGATTTTAAACTACTATTTTCATACCTAAAGACCAGCAAATTTCAGCACACGTATTCCATTTAATACCCTTTTTAGTAGTGCAATTACTTTTTTTTATTACTTTTTTCAAAGATGAAGAAATTGATGGAGGAAAGGAAAAAAACCACCTTACCATTTTTTTTTTGACCAACGGTTTTTCCTTTCCTTTATCAATTTTTTTATCTTTAGACAAATTAATTTAAAAAAAGTAATTGCACTTCTAAAAAGTATATTAAATGGAGTGCGTTTTCTGAAATTTGCTGGTTTCTAGGGTGGAAATACCATAGTAAGTTGAAAAACAAATAAAATATAATTAAAAAAATAATAATATATATTTTTCAAAGTTCTCGCTACTAAAACGCTTATTTCACGAACACATTTACCAGTTTAGTATTGATCACATCTCATTGGAAATTTAACGTAGTTTTCAATGGTATCAACGAATTTGTCCAAAACCTTTTAGTTTTTGAGTTATCATTGTCTATTTGAAGCAGGGTCGTGAAATCTTCAAAATTCAGAAAAAGAGGAAGAACTCCAAAACTATAGAAATTCGGAACATAATTAATTAGGACTTTTTGGTTCCATTTTGAATGTAGAATCTACTGGCAAAGTTTATAAACGAGTAGCCGAACACCCTATATTATAATACAATAGTAGTAAATAGTCTATAAGTGTACGATTTTTGAACTTGATTGTTCCATAGACATTCTTCGTCCTAGACCTGCTCAAATTCAAAGATAATTTTATATTGCCTGGCAAATATTTCGAAATAAACGAGATCCAAGAAAACTTTCAAAAGATTAAACTCCAGTTTTTCTTTTTTTTTCAAATTATTACTATTATTTAGCATTCTTTTCAAATTAAATATTTCGCGAAAAAATATATAATTTGAAATTATTTTATCTATATGCCTTCTTCATGGAATGGTTATTTTACCTATTGATTGCTATTGTTGATATACAAAAAAGGCGAAAACCATTCCTCCTGATATATCGACCCAGATCCCAGACAATTAATGAAACGTGTTTGGTAGTTTATGGATTATTCCACCAATGTTGTCGATGAATAGGATTAAAAAAAGCAGTAAAGTACAGCACGTACGACTCCTCCACTAAAAAGGATGTGATCGATTGAATCTTTTTCATAACCCAGAAACATTCGACCTATCTAAATTTAAATAACAAAAGTCTTTAGAAATAGACAAATTGTACTGTTAGCAACCCATCCATGTTACATAAAAAAAATGTTCGATGTCAAACAGTTTGAGAAAGGTAACTGGTAAAATTAATCTTTCTCAGTTAACTCCTCTAGTCCATTGGACGCAATTGTAAAAGTCCAAAGATTCATTGAGCCTCGGTGGCCGCAACTGTTAAGGTGATCATTAGTGTAAGGTAAAGGTCCCGGGTTCGAATCCAGCGGCCCCAGATTCCGACAGGCAAATGGGTTTTTTCATAAACACCTACACTCCCAGAGTTGGTATATCGTCAAAAAATAAATAAGTACTTTCAATTAATTAAGGTTTTTAGTTGAGATAAAGAAGTCAGTGTCACGAGCAGGATTCGAACCCACGATCTTCGGCTGGATACGCCGCTGCTCTACCACTTGAGCTATCCTGACTTCGATCCACTCGGACACTAACCCATCTCAACCCAACCTTTCGAATCCCACTTGTGACACTGACTTTTTTTATCTCAACTAAAAACCTTAATTAATTGAAATATATTAATTGGTCAAGCGGACCACGAAAACTAGTGAATAAATAAGTACGTTTACATGATATTTATGCCAGATAAAAATCGGGGCTAATGTAAACAGTAAAGAATTTATGTCAGAGATATATATTTCATCCACTAGATATTTATGTCATCACTTCTATACCAGCAGATGTAAACACCGGTTAGTTTTAAATTCAACGTTTTCGACACTTGTCGCAGAAGTTGGCCATTCGTCTACTTTTCTGCCATGCAATAAGTGTCGCGTAAATTTGGAGACAAAAAAAAGAGTGGTTTAATTCTAAAATTTAAATCTAAAAAAAATTAAAATTACAATTTTTATTTAACAGTAGTACCTGCTTACCAGATTCTAAAAATAGCAAAGGTACTGCAAGTGGATCTGTTACACTAATAGCTTTTTTGAATTTGGTATCTTGCTTTGATATAAGAGGACCAATTTTACAAGCTGTAGACAACACTAATAACTTACTCACCAGGGGCATAAATGTTACCCTATGCTGGATCAAAGGACACTCTGGAATAAGGGAAAACGAGAAAGTTGATCGCTTTGCAAAGGAAGTGGTCATTGACGGTGAGTGGTGCGATTACGCAATGATCAAAAGTGACTGCCAACGTGTACTGAATCATAGGTGGATTTTGGATTGGCAAGAGTTCCATAATTCTGCTGATGGAGAAGTAGATTTCCTTTGGTGCCGAAAGAACCGTGGTTTCAAGGTGTCAGGGCACCTCTCTAGAATACGAAGCAACCATGGTCTGGTCAGAATCGGGCTTAAGGAGTCCCCCAATTGTGCAACATGCGGCTACCAGAAGATTTAAACCATATAGTAATGGAATGTCCAAGGTTTGAAAACGCAAGAGGTAAACTGCTAAAAGGTATTGATGTCCTAACCGGTCCGGACAGACCTTACTCTCTTGAGACGATGGTGGCCTCGTAGAACAAGGAAGTGTATGCGCTGCTATTTTGGTTTCTGAAGGCATCTAATCTGAAAATATAACTTTAGATCTGCAAGATGAACTTTTGTGGTAACTTACCAATAAATGGAAGTATGGGGGGGGAGACGTCGGGTCTCGGCGCCTTATTTACTCGGTCCTCTCTCCATCAATAAAAACTGCATGGCTAATGCCTTAAGGCAAAGTAAAAAAAAATTTACAAGCAAGCTTTTCAAAATCTGCGGGTTTCACTCTTCAAAAGAAAATTGAATACTCTTCAATACTGAACTCAGACATTAATTGATTTTAAGCACCCACTTTTTCACGTCTCAAAACCCGGTCTCGAACCCATCTAGGACTTTTTTCTTCCTTTTTGTTTTTAAAATTTTGCGTCTCAATTTCAAGATAAAATCAACAGTGAGCAGAATGAATGAGATAGAAGTAAATAGGGCACGATTGTACACAAAAATCTATCGTGGTTGCAAAAGGGTCATATATTTCCATGTTATAAATTTCTAGTAGTTTCTATCAGTATGTAAACAGTCAAAGCGATTTTCTGTCACTCGACATATATTTCCGGACAAAATGTATACTGAGGTCTATTTGAAAATAAAGCTTCGACCTGTGGAATAAAATATTATAGTAATTGGTTGACTATTGTGTTTTCTGTTTTATTTTTAAAAATTAAAGAATCTGAATTAAGTAGCTTTCAGTGAAAAAAATGGTATTGCTTCAAAGTGTAGATGGTGAAGAAAAATCAGTTCTACTATTCTGAACCGAAAAAACAACTACTTAAACAAGCTTCAATGAGGTATACTTTTAAAAGAAGAGTTTAATATTTTACATAATGTATATATTGTATTTTGGCGATGCTTTCTTAAGAGCTAAAGCCCGTAATGGATGGCTGGCACTGCCTGTCACCATTTTCGTATTGACTTCGACTACACCTCAGTCTGGATAGTGTTGGCCGAATGCGGATCCGTGAAGGGTAAACAGGGTCGAAATCATGGGAAATACGGAAAGCAATGTGACAAGTGGTGTCAAGAAGCAGGCGGACACCTCTTCAATTAAAATCTACAAACTGGTCGACTTGAAAGGTAAAAGGGCTCGTCGCCGACGCTCGGAAATTAGATTTCTGTCCCTTGTTCGTTCAGCTTTCCGGCCATGGAGGCGGGGTGAAATGGAATCAGTTCAGCAATATTATTTCCCACTTGTCGTCCGGTGGTTAAAAGCAAAAGGAAATTGTATCAATTCATTTGCTGCTTAAATTTAACCATGATCAAAACGTTACATTTTTAAAAATTAAGTTTTAATATTTAAAAAACTAACTTTTAAAATCGAATTCAATTATACAAAGAACATTTTATATTTTATAAATTATCAGGTTCTTCAGATATTTAATTTACCAAAATGACTTTTCATTAATGAACTGCTCAAAAATGAATAGGAGTATTGCCAATTTTGTAGTATTTACTTTCCCTAGCATTTTTATTTTATTTTTATTTTAAATTGCATTAAAATGTATTAGAAATTTTTAAGTTTTTTACTGAAGGAAAATTTAATTAAAGGATTTTGAAAAATAACAAAACAAAAGATTTTAATTCCATAATTTTGTTTATTGGACACATAATTTTCTTTAAACAATTAATGCCATGTCTAATGACCTCTGTTTGCTAAAACCTCTGTGCAGGTATTCAGCATATTGCTAACAATGTTGTCACTGATTTCATGAGGAATTTCACTCCAAAGACGTTGCAACGCTGCACCCAGTCAGGTGCAACTGGCTATGGATGGTGATTGAAAAGCCTTCTTTGCAACACATCCCATATGTGCTCGATGTGATAGAGGTCTGGAGACTATGAGGAGGGCAGAGGGGAAATTCCCAGGTTTTCTAAACGATGATGAACAACTCTACCTCTATGACGTCTGGCATAGTCTTCCAGAAATCGAAAATCCCTGCCAATGATATCCCTGGTTTGAGGGATGTATTCCTTGATAATTTCTTGGACATAACGGACTGCGGTGAGGTTGCCTCCAACAATATGGCGTCCAATTCGTCCTCCAGTGTAAATCCCAGCACAGAACTATTACACTGCCTCCTTCAAACTGCACTGAAGGGAGCATGAACTGGAGCATCATATGCAGCTCCTGTTCTTGGTAAACTCTTTGGTGCCTGCTATAACTATACAGGCAGAAATGTGTCTAATCAGTAAACATAACAGCATTCCAAATGGTGTTCTCTTCTAGGTGCTCGCTGCACCATATTCTCCTGAGTTGCTCATAGCAGGCTGACGCTGCAGGGATATGATGTGAGGCCAACTTCCCATAAACGATTATGAATCATTTGTGTTGATAATGGCCTTGCCAAAACATCTTGTCCTTTAATTAGAATCTGCCAAGCAGTATGGAAATGGTTCCATCTTGCTGCAATGACAATATTTCTGTCCTCCCTTAGAGTCATAATGCGCTAAGACACCTAGGCCTCCTATTGGCACTTCCAGTCTTGCAGAATTGGGCTAAAGCCTGGGAGACCACGCTCTGAGTAATGCCAACTGCTTCTGCGATATCCATTTGTCAGAGACCTCGATGACTCATTCTTGTGAACTTCTGGTTCTATATATTATCTTTCCATGGTTAAAGAGAATACAACTGGACAAAAATGGAGAAAAGAAGAAAAGCTGTTTGTTTACAAAATATTCATTTTTACTATTCTTAACTAAATCCATTATTAAAAATGAGATTTAACATTTGTTTGTTTTTGGTTTATTGTTTTTATTTACTTATTTATCCAACTAGCAAGAATATGTCAGTTAATTTAGTTAAAATTAATAGAATAAAAATAAATTGCAAATTCATTTTTGAGTAGTTTATTTACACACTCAAAAAAAAAAAAAAAACTGCTTCTCATATTTTGTTGTTTGTTTCAAATTATATAGTAGAATTAACGCTGAGTGTTGATCTGCAGTCAGTGAACTTATGCTGAACTGGCACAATACACCGAAAAATCTTTCAATGATATATATTAAAATTTAATTAACAATTTTCTATACTACATGATTTTTCAGAGTTTTGGTGAATTTTCTTTCAAACCATCAAAATTAAATGATTTTTATTAACACACATGAATTTCTGATCTCGTTTAATTTGGTTTACATTAACAATAATAGGTTGTTATTAATATAATGATAAAAATACATGTAGTTGGAAATGAACAACAAATACGGGTATCCAATATTTTTGTCTTTGCTTATACATTTTCTTTTCAAATTTTTTTTTTTAACACAATTCATTTATTAAAACTGATCAAATGCAACCATCTTTTAATTTTACACTGGCTAATAAATAAAATAATAATAAATACACTTATGTCCATTCATTAGTGTCATATTTACCCAGCTGAATGGTTTGGTTCTCTCAATATGTTGCCGACAATAAACCCTAAGTGTGCCGGTGTTTTTGAAAAAAAAAAAAAATTGTAAGTATGTCGGGGTCTGCTGGATTCGAACCCGGGACCTTTACCTTACAGTGATGAGCACCGTGTCAACGCCTAAACCATTGCGGTCACCGATGCCCCCCAGTTAGTAGGCTGTTGTTTGGTGTATAGGTGTATAGTATATAACACATTTCTTAGTATTTTATTTTGAAATGATTGTACTTGGTAATATTACTTCTTTTGGTACAGCCCCAGAGTTGTACAATTTGCATATAGGTTTAAAAATATGATTATAAATCATGATTTTTGATAAACAGCAATTCCTTTCAAGCAATCAATAAGGTTGTCGGTATTTGAAATCATTCTTTCCAATTAATTTTTTACCTTATGTCAGCCTGAAATATTTTACTGAATTCTAAGATTGTACTACGTTATCCTTGAAGATTATTTGTTTGTATACTAATTGGCTATTTGTGAAGTTAATTTGTTTATTTTGATCTTCTAAGTATCTGTCCAGTCATGAATGCCAATGATTGTCATTGTCAGTTTGTTGATGTGTTGATACATTTTTCCACTGAGAGGGGCAACTGTGGTCATTATCCTGAACTTTTACAATTGCAGCTTCTAAGTCAAGAGGCAGGAATGAAAAGTAAATTTGAGAGTTATCTGCTTAAAGGTGATGGAAGCAATATTTTATGGATTTTGGGAAGTCAATAATGCAATAGTATAAAGTAATGTGTAAAATAATTTTCTTAAAGTGCTATGTTTCTTTCAATTTTACATGTTTGTTATTTTGTAATTATTAGTGCCTAATTATTGTGTCTGTTAGTGTCTAAGGATTCTCTTTATTAATTTTTTGGCCATCATCTTCTCATAATTTATAAAAATAAATTCATTATTGCTTTTGAAAAAGAAGGAACAAAGTATAACATGCTTGTAGATAAGGGGTAATAAATCGAATAAATAAAGATTAATATTTAACAAATTGATTTTTTAGGAGGAGGCCTGCTTGTCGAACTGATGAAAAGGGCTGCACAGACTAAGCAGTACGCAGAACTGGATCATGCAATAAAAACAAAAGTTGAGCCATTTCTTTACAACAAGGGTAAAGGGAAGTTAATACCAATAAGCCAGCTTGTTCTCATGAGGAACAAAGAGAGACCAAGACACAAAATGGTACATCACGATATACTATAAACTTTTGGTTTGGATTTCACGATTCCAAAAATTTTGCATTGTTTATTGGTTCTTTTGACTTTTGATTTTAAAATCTTTCTGAACTTTGACAGTTGCCGCCTTTAAAAAATTTGGAAAATCCGGACGATTACGATATCGAATCTTATCCCGCCCCAGAGATAAAAGACGAAGATAAAGTTGGTGAGTTTTCTGTTTGGATTTTGGATTGTTTTGAATAGCATATTTATTGTTCTTTTCTTGAAGACATGTCAAAATACAGAGATGTCTGTTGGGATTTGAAAGAAAGGGGTGCAGTCGGTGAAACGATTCTACACCTTTGTCTTCTTAATGCAACTTCAATCCATGCTGATCTAGCCAAACGACTATTGCGATTCTACCCTAAGCTTATTAATGACGTATATATGTCTGATGAATATTATGGTGTCTACCATTTATGTTTATTATTCTGGGCATATTTGTAATCATTTATAAATATTTTTAATTTTTTTTCAAGGTGAAAATGTTCTTCATATTGCAATTGTCAATGAAGATCCTGCAATGGTTAAATTTCTCCTTGACAGCGGTGTTGATTTTCATGAAAGATGTATTGGCAATTTTATGTGTCCTGAAGATCAGAAAGCCTCCCGGACAGATTCCTTAGAACATGAATATGTCAACTTGTCTCCTTTCACCAATTATGAAGGGTAAAAATCATTTTTTTTTAATTGATAATTTTTTAAAGTTTTGTCTTATAGGTATGTCTATTGGGGTGAATATCCGTTATCATTTGCCGCATGTCTTGGCCAAGAGGAATGCTACAGGCTGATGCTAGCAAGGGGTGCGAATCCAAACAATCAAGACACAAATGGAAACACAGTACTTCACATGCTAATTATCTACTCGAAGCTTGTAAGTCCGAGTTGATCATTCTCAACAAAATAATACAAACAATTTTAATTTTCAGCCTACATTTGACATGGCGTATGAAGTAGGTGGCGATTTATCAATTAGGAATATACAAAATTTAACGCCACTCACACTGGCTGCAAAACTGGCAAGGATTGAGTTATTTTTTCATATATTAAACATAGAAAGAGAAATTTATTGGCAAATAGGTAAGAAAAAATAGACATACCAAAAATTTTGTAAAAAGGACATAAAATTTATTGTCTCAATGCACTAAACTATAAAAACCTAGAATGTTGGAAGAATAATAGAACAAATGTAAATGATTGGTTTTACCTAAGTGTGTAATTTTGATGTACATAATATATATTAGTAAAAAAAGGCTGCATATTTTTTCAATACTCATGTTCAAGTTTAAAGCAATGGTAAAAAAAGTGTAAAAAATATTTTTTTTATATTGTTAAACAATAAATTTGTATCAAATTTACATGAAAACAAATTTGGATTGTGCCTGAAGGCTAAATAACAACATGAAAGTTATAATTAACAAAACACATAATGAAAAGGTCTGCATACAATACAAAATTTGTGACAAAATTATTATCATGTGAAATTAATAATGAGAGAAGCCTCCTTTATTTTCGAGTACTTCATGAAGTCAGTTTTTCATTGAAGATACTAACTTTTTGGCCAGACAGAATTGAGATTTGGCCATTCTTTTTTGACTTGTCAGATATTTTTTGTGCCACGAGTTTTCAATCTTTTCTTGATTTCTTCCCAGAGATTTTCAATAGGGTTAAGGTTTGGTGGTTGTGGGGGTAGTTTTAGTAGGCAGGGAGTGTTGTACAATAATCACACAATGTTGTGAGTTGGATCTTCAGGAGGTCAAATGACGGATGAATTTAAAGAAACAAGGAAAGAGCTTCTGGGTACAGCCGAGCTTTCGGAGGATGGCAATGTAAATCGCCGAAAGCTCGGCTGAACCCAGAAGCTCTTTCCTTGTTTCTTTAAATTCATCCGTCATTTGACCTCCTGTAGATCCAACTCACAGCATCATATCCTGCAGGTCGATAACCTCAACTTCATCCTAATCACACAATGTTTTGGGTCGTCTTATTAGAAAACAAAATTTACAAGAAGTACAATTTTCTGGGCACTGGGCTTTAAATTTACTCTAAGAATATCTATATAAACATTTTGGACCGTGATTCCCTTAATAACTTTTAATTTTCCAATCCTTGATGATGCCATACACCCCTATACTATTATCTGTCCCCTGTCTGCTTCACTGTTTTACAATTTTTTTTTTTTTAATTTCACAGCTTCATTTTTTTACACACTAACATTCCCATCAGTAAAGGAAGCATTAAATTTTGACTAAACTCTCTTTTTTCTATTAACTTCACCGATGTAGGGTTTTTTAAGGGGAAAACCACATTTTTTAATGATATTATGAACTGCTTGAAGAGTTACATGAATCCCTATGAGGAAGGGGCATTAATAGAAGACCACCAGTTCATGAAGATGAATAATTTGCTCATGATGTCTCTAGTTTCTTTGGCCACCCCAATCGGTGCTTATTTTCCAAACTTTTTTTTTTTTTTTTTTTTTTTTTTTTTTTTTTTTTTTTTTTTTTATACTAATTTGTACAGTAGATCAAAAATTTCAAATTTTNTTCATACGTGTGATGAGTTGGATAATAATTTGTACAGTAGATCAACTTTTGCGAACAATTTTCCAAGATTACGGTGTTGCAATGTTAATCACCTCCTAATTTCAACTAGCACCTCGATTATAATAAAATATTTATAAGATTATTGCCTTTTACGGTTGATTTTTAAATATTACTAATTAAATTTGAAAATAAAAAGAGATATGAATAGTTTATGGTTGTTGAAAAGGAATTAAACCAAAGGTGTATTAAAGCTTATATTCCATAAACAAATGTTTCATCGTTAAATTTTTTTTAAATATTTAATATCCATTTTTCAATCCAAAACATACAAATATAAAGTTTTTCTTAGTTGTATACTACATAACAAATAATTTCTTTTTATTTCAAAATGAAAAAATATTGTTTTAGGGGTGTATGCAGACTTCTTTTACTAACTCCAGACTATTGATATTTTTTTACCAATCTGCTTGTAAAAAAGATTCACATGCATTAATATAATCGGTTTAAAATTGTATATTTACCTTGGAATTTGAGATTAGTAGCTTTTCACTAATCATCTTTAAAATCACCATCAGAAGTTCATTTACAAGTAACATCTATTCTACATGTTACGAATATATTGTTAATCTAATAAATTTATTAACTAAAACATAAATTGATCTTAACAAAATATTTATTTCACAAAGAACAGATTTTTTTAAAAACAATTATTTCTGGGGGAGGGGTTCAGTTGAAAGGCTTAATTGATTTAATACTTGTAAGTAAAGATGTTAATCCTTTGTACTTTGGGTTAAATTTGTACGATGTCAATATCAGATAACTGGCAAGAATGTATCCAGCTAAAACAAAGGCACGATTGAATGTGAAAATGCTTCCGATTGATGAGTGTTTGGCTGAAAGAATTTTCTCCGGTTTGAGTTTCGACGGTGTTTTTGCATATATCAGCAGGTACCTGAGTTGTATGAGATGCGTGTCTGTCACACAGTAATATTTATTTTCTTGTGACTCTGCGCTTTCATTGCCAGTATCTGCATCGGTGTAGCAAATAACATCAGGATGATTTACTATAAATTCAACAATGATCGCTGTTTGTAGTTCGACACCAAATACACTCTTCCCCCATACCCATTTAGGAGAAGAATTATCCAAACAAGATTTCAAGTTGTTTGTCAGATAAACGCCAAACCCTTTTGGTCCGTTGATTTTTTGAAAAGGGTACAACCCGACACTGGTCAATGAATGCAGTTGTTCCACCTCACCGCAATAAAACGCAAACTTTGTTTCCAGTTCCGATTTGCCAGCCATCAATTTTTCCTTTGTTGCCATCCACTGTAAATGGTTTGGGGACGTCTTATTGACCATTGCTCTAAATATGTAATTGGGCAAAATTTCATATGGTTGAAATGACTCGACTTTCTGCAAGATTTCTGGAAATTCTTGTGGTCTAACATCGACATACCTAGGCCCTGGTAATCTGAGAAGCCAATGGATTACACTTATAACGTGCTTATTTATATCATCAGAGTCCTCTTCCAAATTTTTCCGAAGCAGTGCCAAAGGAGGAATCTGGCTGTTTAACAAGAGCAAACACTGGAGACCCTCAAAGGAAGCTTCAACAATATGCTCTGGAAATGGCTTGAGATGACCTGCATTACAAGCTGCGATATACATGGATATTTTCAAATCTAAAACATCTAGATCCTTCTGCAAGACTTGCAGAATATCCTTTGCCTTCAATTCGTAATTAACACACGGTTGAAGCTTCGCCATTAGTTCGTGTTCTGTTAAACAGTTTTTCTTGGAGTTTAAATTGTCTTGTAGCAAAACATTCTCCGGTAACATCTGAAAGCTTTGTGTTCCTTCCACCAAGTCACTTGTGCTTTCGTGTGGTGTAGTTGCCAGCTCCTCGCCTCTTTCTGCAGCCTCAGTTTCCAATTCCATTTGCATACTTGCTACAGAACAATATTAAAATCATCGTGTTGTGTATGAAATATTTTTAAAAATTTAAACAGTACGGTACTTACAACTTTATTAATTTCGTTCTGTAGTTGAGTTTTCAGCCAAACAATTGCATCTTTCTTTTTATTTTGGAAGTAGTTAACCCAAAATAATTTATTGCTTTTTCTGTCTAATTCTAAAACTGCATTAAATAAATTACTATGGCAATCAAAGAAAATTAATCAATTAGCAACATATGATTATTAATGGCTACTGAAATACTATGAAAAGTATTTAATGTCTTATTGTTGGATTAAATTTCTGATTTATTATTAATAAAACTACATCATAATAATTTTAAACAATTAATTAAACTTTTAAGGTAGTATAACGTGTGCGGCTTATCCCCTTTCGCAAATTGACACAATAGATATTGAAACTGGGAACATAAGCAAAAATTCAGCTCTTAACCTTGTGGTTTTTGGGGTAATAAAAAAAATACATTTTCTAACTGATCTATGATATGCTAATGATTAAACATTTGATTATGTGTTTAAGGAAAAAGATGAACATTTAGAATTAATGGATGGTGTTTTAATTGACTTGTTGAATGCAAAATGGAATGCATTTGTTAAAAACAGGTTTGGAATATTGTTTTTACGGCTGAGTAAATAAATTTTAATATTAAATTTTTTTTAAGGTTTTACAGACAGTTTTTTCTTTTTCTTTTTTATTTTTTGATATCGTTAGTGTGTTTTACACTCCGGCCAGGACCATTACCGCCTAAGCCAATCGAGGCTACAAGTCGACCAAATACAACGGTAGACGCTCTTAATACGACTGATTTGGACATGTATTCTACATTAGATTATACAAGCACTCCCATGTGGGATACAAGTTTGGAAAACAATGATTCAACCGATACTAAGCTTACAGAGCCGAAAATAGGACTAATAGACCTCGAGAGCCCTGGACCGATTGTGAATCTTGACGAAACCGAGAACAAGCAGTTGTGCTTGGACGGCCTCATCAAATCTTCATGTAAACAACCATCTGGAGTTATGAAAGGAAAAAGCGCAAAAAATACAGATGTGTATTTCAACATGTCATTCCAGTTACATCGTGTAAGTACAATGATTTGTTAACAAACAACAGTTGGTTTTTGCATGCATTTT
The DNA here is from genome assembly GCF_000648675.2 of Cimex lectularius. Classification (NCBI taxonomy): domain Eukaryota; kingdom Metazoa; phylum Arthropoda; class Insecta; order Hemiptera; family Cimicidae; genus Cimex; species Cimex lectularius. The sequence goes on along the minus strand of NW_019392829.1, from coordinate 87,193 downwards.
TTTTATTATTTTATTTTAAAAGGGAAGGGTTGAAGAATGGTGGGACGATTGGGGGAAGTGCCGGCTCCTTCAAATGACAACTCTTGAAGAAATGGTGCGCCTTGCTGCTGAATTCCTTCTTGAAATTGGTGCCCTCCTGTACATAATCGCTGCTCTCAGGGAAGCAAGATTTTTAGGGTGGAGCATGTTTGTTGAAAATCTGGTATACCATAATTTATAAAAGACTCTTTATCTCTATATATTTAATTTATTTGTATTGTTAGATGACTGCTCCATCACGTGTGATGTTTCTTTTCTCCTGTGTTTTAATGTTGTGCATGCCTTTTCTGAGGTTTTCGTGCAATGAAGAAGTTGAGGATATAATGTCTGTCGTTATAATGCTTACCACAGCTCCATATTTTTTATTTTTCTGCAGGTAAATCATAATGTAATTAAAATTACTATTATTTATAATTTATAAGATTATTTTTCTAGAGGTTTTAAAACTGTCGGTCCATTCGTGGTAATGATTTATAGAATGATCATGGGTGATTTGCTCAGATTTGCCACTATTTACTTAGTATTTGTTATGGGTTTTGCTCAAGGTATGTTTATGTTTTTTTTCTTATTTAAAATTATTGGGTAATAATGAATATAAAATTTTACAGCTTACTATATAATATTTTTATCTTTTGATAATCCTAACACTCCAGAAGGGGTTGATGATTCTGTAAGTAATCCAATACCGAATCCTGTTGAAGCAGTGATGGCAATGTTTTTCATGTCAATGACAAGTTTTGGAGATTATTATCCTGCCTTAGAAAGGACAGACCATGAATTCGGGGCCAAGGTTTTTAAAAATATTTTTATATGGAAAATTAATCTATATATAAATTACTGTAGGGTTGTAATTAGTGAGGAAGCCAGTCAGAGCTTCAAAAGCAGTCCAAAGAAAATAAATTTATGTCGCTCAAATTCACTAATTGCAATTCAACACTGAAGAAATACTGATTGAAAACAAGAAAAAAGTTACAGAAGTCATTTTTATATAATTTATTTGCTCATCCATTCCAGCTATGTTTTGTAATATATATGGCAATTGTGGCAATTCTCCTTGTAAACATGTTAATCGCGATGATGGGCAACACCTACCAAAAGATTGCAGAGACCAGGAATGAATGGCAGAGACAGGTTTGTACCTAAACAAATAAGGGATTTTTTTAAATTATTTATTTAATTATTTATTTAGTGGGCAAGAATTGTGTTGGTTGTTGAAAGAGGTGTGAGCCCGTCTGAGAGATTGACAAAGCTAATGTGGTATTCTCAACCTATGTCCGACGGGAGGCGTGCATTAGTACTCAGGCTTAACCAATCGGTATATATTATACAAAATTCACTTTAAAACTTGAATAATATCCATTTCTTTGGTTATCAGGAGGAGGACAAAGAAGAAATGAAAGAGATTTTAGAGATGAAGCGCGTTCACAATCGCATGGTGCAAAAGCGCAAGCAGAGAGAATTGGAAAAAAATCAGCGCGTTGATTTAGAGAAAGAAAAAATTGAACAGAAGCTCATGTCGTCCAACAACTTACTAGACTTAAATACACCAGCTATGGAAAAGAAAAGAAAAGAAATTGAAGCGTTTAATAAAAGTCTAATGTGACATTCCAACTCAGACCAAATAATTTTTAAAATTTATTTTAAAATGGCTGTGATATATGAAAAAACAATATGAACTAAATTAACACATTTTAAGGATAGTAATTCTTTATAATTGAGAATTAATTATAGAACAGCTTTATTGTTATTCAAATAAAGTATTAAAGATCTCAGGCAAGATGGTGCTTTTCAAAAGTTAATGTTGAAGTTTATTGACAATCACTTTCAAGCACACGGTTTTAGTTAAACAAAAACTTACTTGCAGGACTTCCAAGACAGAATTTATTAGAAACTGTAATAAAGTAATTTTAATGTATGTAGTCGTTTTAATTCATATTTTAATAAAAACTGCATGAAATGTTTAAGTGAGGTTAAAAAATAACCCTAGTTGCATTTTATGGCTCATTAAATCGTTATTGACATGAAATAATGTGGGGTATAAATCTATAGCTTCATTGTCTCTGGTGATTCTGGTTTTATGTGTCAGATATATTTCAACATGTTACAATCTTCAATTTGGCTTGTGTTACATTCACTGTTGTAAATCAGTCCGTAGAAGTGACAAATGAGCAATTTATCAACTGATTGATAATCCCCAGTCTTGTCAGCATATTCTCACTTTATATTACTGTCATAAATCTGAACAACCAACTGTTCATACTTGGCTAAAAACTTAAAGAAAAGAGACAAATGATTTGTTCATAATTCCTGATTGTTATTATTACACAATATTTGTGTCTTTGGTTTGTAAAAAGTTAAAAAACTATCTGAAAACAATTATTATTCCCAACAACTGGCTTCTGTACTGGATCCACAGTAACCAATTTTCTTATGTATCAAAATTATATTTTGGATGCTATATTTGATTGTTGTCAATTGATTCTGTATAAGTAGATTTTCACAAGGCCATTGAAAAAATTGAACTTAACATACTTATTGAGAAGTTAGAATGGAAAAAACGTTTATATTAAATCTTACTTCAATATCTGGAACTATACAGTTTTGGTTGCATATTTATTTATCTGAATGCACCCCAACAGTTAAAATCAAGTCTTTTAGATAATTTCCCTTTTATCTGGTGTGTCACAAGACTCCCATCTTGGTTCTTTTTTCTTTCTATTCTTCATTAATGTTATTCACCTTGTTCTATGTACAAGTTTCTTCTGTTCGCTGATAACCTAAAATTATATACAAAAATTTCTTTAAAAATCTTTCCTACGTTCCAAACTAATAAACTGTACCTTCCTAGTTCCCTAGTTCAGTGCAATTGTCTCAAATCTTTCTCAGAAGTATTAGGTCATTGACTGTTGTTGCTACAATTTCATTCCCTAAGTTTTTCTGTTAGGTTAAATCTCCATTGAGCTGTTGCTTTGCATTTGAAGATATGGGTGGCTGGGTTTCTACCTACTCATTATATAGTCTGCAGAAGGGATCGTTATTATAAATCCCCATGTTATATAGATGTTTTCTCAGATGCTAGTGACCGGTTAATAGTCCTATCACTCCTCTAAGCCTGGCCTTTTCCAACTGCAGCAGAGAGATTGTGCTTAGAGATGGTTGTATTTGCATAGGTTTACTCCAGCACCATTAGAATTTGTCCACTTCTTTTGTGTTATTTGGATACATTCAGTGATGGACGATTCTGTACTTGTTTTTGTTATCCCAAGTTTAGGTTTGGGGCCTATTTATGGTCTTGCAGATCCTCCTCTGACCCATGTGTCTACTTTTTCATTACCCAAAGGCCCAGGCACCTAAGATATCATCAGGTTGTTGTGTTTCCCTAGTTTTTGGAGATTTTGGGTGCATTCACTGATTCGTTTTGATGTGATTTTTTTACATGCTAATGCTTTAATAGCTGCTTGGCTTGGAGGAGAAGTTGAAAGGTTGCATGTTTGCATGCATAATGTTGCCTATTAAAAGCCTATTATGGATTAGCCTGATGTGACCTATTCGCAATCTAGAGAGAATCACAAGTTCTTTTCTCTCAACTTCCTCAGTTAGCCATTCATGTACAACTGGCTTAATTTCTTTCATAATATCTCTACAGACATTCCACCTTGCCACCCACTTTTGTTTGATAATATTTTTAACATAAACGACTATATCATCTGGGTGGAGAGGAAATTGATCTTTGTGGATGGTTTGCAGTGTTCCTTGCCTGTTGATCAGCTTTCTCTCTCTCTCTCTCACTCTCTCTCTCTCTCTCTCTCTCTCTCTCTCACACACACACACACACACACACACACACATGCACATGCGCATGTAATATGTTATAATAATGTAACAAAAGAATAATAATATAATGAAATATTATAACTGCCCTCATAGTTCATTTTTAGGCTATATTTAACTAAATGAACTCAAAGCATAACAATTTTATTTAGTTAAATATGTACTATGTGGGCAGTTATAATATTTCATCATATTACTTTTCTTTTGTTACATTATTATATGTTATTATTATAGGCTTGTTTTGTATATATACATATTCAAAGCATAACAATTTTATTTAGTTAAATCTAGCCTAAATATGTACTATGTGGGCAGTTGTCATATTTTATCATATTATTATTTTTTTTGTTACATTATTATATGTTATTATTATAGGCTTGTTTATATATATATATATATATATATATATATATATATATATATACACACACATTTTTTTTAAATAATTCCAAATCATTATAACAGACAGTGTGTTTAATATTTGTGTTGTTTTATTTATTAGGATTTTATTGTCTTTTTCATTTATATCTTTTTGGGTGTAGAGTATAATGTTTTATTTTTTATTAATGTTGAAGTATTGTATTGTATACATGTATATTATATTTTTTTCATTCACTTTTGTGAATAAGAGTAGAGGGCGTGTTGTACATGTTGTGGCACTAGTGTCGAACGAGGGCATTAGGCAACTGGCGAAGGTAGCAGCGTGTGCTACTGTTTCTTGCTTTGTATCTCGTGTCACGTGGGATTCGACAATCGACATGACTAGGACGAAGATAGACAACAGGATCAGGATCCTGATAGAAAATGGGATCAAGCTGAACCACAGGACTATGTTCGTCGTCGTCGGTGACAAGGGCAGGGACCAAGTTATGATCTTGCACCACCTCCTCACCAAGGCGACTGTGAAGGCGAGACCTTCCGTCCTCTGGTGCTACAAGAAGGAGCTGGGCTTCACAAGCCACCGGAAGAGACGGATGAAGAAGGTCCAGAAGAAGATCAAAGGCGGGAAGATGAACATCAACGAGGACGATCCGTTCGAGCTGTTCGTCGCATCGACCAACATCAGGTATTGCTATTATTCCGAGACGCAGAAGATCCTCGGGCAGACGTTCGGCATGTGCGTCCTCCAGGACTTCGAAGCCATTACGCCAAACTTGCTGGCCAGGACGATAGAAACAGTGGAAGGTGGAGGTGTTGTCGTCTTGCTCCTGCGCTCATTGACATCATTGAAACAACTGTACACGATGTCGATGGATGTACATGAGAGGTACAGGACCGAAGCGCATCAAGACATCGTTGGCAGATTTAACGAAAGATTTTTGCTTTCTCTTTCATCGTGTCAGAGGTGTCTTGTTGTCGATGAGAAACTCAACGTCCTTCCGATATCCTCACATGTCTTTGAAATATCCTGCATGGAGGAGAAAGTGAAAACATACCATAATCCACAAGAGCTTGAGTCTTTAAAAGAAGCATTGAGAGACACTCAACCTGTCAGTAGTCTAGTGAATTGCTGTAAGACTTTAGATCAAGCGAAAGCCGTTTTGAAATTTATAGATGCAATAAGCGATAAGACTTTGAAATTCACCATATCCTTGACTGCGGCTCGAGGTCGGGGAAAGTCAGCAGCAATGGGCCTTGCTGTTGCGGGCGCGATTGCTTTCGGCTATTGTAACATTTTTGTAACTTCACCATCTCCGGACAATCTTAAAACTTTTTTTGAATTTGTTTTTAAAGGGTTTGATGCTCTGGGATACCAGGAACACATTGATTATGGTTTAGTGCAATCTTTAAACGCCGATCATAACAAAGCGTTGATTCGAGTCAATGTTTTTAAGACGAACAGGCAGACTATACAGTACATCAACCCTACAGATGCTGTTAAATTGAGCCATGCGGAATTATTGGTCATTGATGAAGCCGCTGCGATACCATTGCCTTTCGTGAAGGATATGTTTGGCCCTTATTTAATATTTTTATCATCTACGATTAATGGCTATGAAGGAACCGGAAGGTCTCTGTCCCTCAAGTTGCTACAAGAATTAAGAAATCAGTCAAAAAGTACAGAAGGCAGTAATTGGTCAGGAAGAACATTACAGGAAATAACACTAGACGAATCAATCAGATACAGTCCTAACGATTCGGTAGAACAATGGCTCACTGATTTATTATGCTTAAACGCCTGCAACACAGAACCGTCATGGAGCGGAATCCCACCGCCTACCGAGTGTGAACTCTATTACATAAATCGTGACACTTTATTTTGTTATCATAAAGCCTCGGAATCGTTTCTTCACAAAATAATGGCTTTGTATGTTTCGTCCCATTATAAAAATAGCCCTAATGACTTGCAGCTAATGTCAGACGCTCCAGCCCATCATTTATTCTGCCTTTTAGGCCCAGTAGATCCTAAACAGACAACTCTGCCAGAAGTGTTTTGTGTTATTCAAGTGTGCCTTGAAGGTCAGATATCTCAACAGTCTGTTGGTGATGCGATGTCACAGGGCAGGAAGCCGACTGGCGATTTGATACCCTGGACTGTTGCACAGCAGTTTCAGGATAATGATTTTCCTGCATTATCAGGACTGAGAATTGTCAGAATAGCGACTCATCCTGATTATCAATCCATGGGGTACGGATCGAGAGCATTGTCCTTATTGAAATCATACTACGAATTGAAGTTTCCTATTTTAGAAGAATCAAATGTTGAATTGGAAAAAACAAAGGATGATCAGTATAATGATTTATTAGAGGAAGAAATAGCACCGAGATCAAATTTGCCTCCGTTATTAATTAAACTGACAGAGCGCTCACCAGAGAAATTAGATTATTTAGGCGTTGCTTACGGACTGACTTCTCCTTTGCTTAAATTTTGGAAAAGGGCTGGTTTTATTCCAGTTTATCTCAGGCAGACCTCAAACGACCTTACAGGGGAGCATTCTTGCATTATGCTTAAAATTTTACAAACGTCTGAAAATAACTCACCTTGGCTTTTTCAATATTGGACTGATTTTAAAAGAAGATTCGTTTCTTTGCTTTCTTACCAGTTTAGAACTTTCACAACAACTTTAGGCCTCGGTGTATTAATGAATGAGAACTGCAGCCTGCCAAAGGAAACGATATCAAAAAATGTCTTAGATATATATCTGACCAAGTACGATTTGAAGAGGTTAGAGCTTTATTGCAACAATTTAGCCGATTATCATCTCATCATGGATTTGATGCCAACTGTAGCAAGGTTGTTCTTCCTCGATCAGTTAGGCCATACAAAATTCACCGCGGCACAGTCTGCGATTCTCCTTGGGCTGGGCCTGCAACACAAGACAGTCGATGACATTGCAAAAGAACTCGATTTGCCCACAACACAATTGCTCGGCCTTTTCAACCGATCGATGAGAAAGATCCAACAATATTTTCTGGGCATAACGGAACAAGAAGTAGTGAAAGACCTAGGACTCGACAACGTTAAAGAAAATGGCAAAGAAAACATGACTATCGAACCTCTGGCCGAAGAGCTTGATGCTGCGGATCGTGCTATGAAGAAGAAACAAAAGAAAGAAAAGAAAAAAGATGAGAAATCCTTTTTAGAACAATCCTACACGATTGAGAACGATGATGAAGATTGGGACAAAGCCTTGAATGGAAATGTCCCAAGCATTGTCTCGGTGAAGAGCAACAAACCGACCAATGTTCAAGAATTCCAACCACCAAAGAAGAAAAAGAAATTTAATAAAAAGTTTTAAAAAACATCTGTGAATATATATTTGTATATATTTTGACTATATGTAAAAATTATAATTTGTGCCTTTTTGTACAATAAATTATATTGTTTGTTTTATGATGTCTGTTTTCATTCACCTACAAAGAAATAGTGTTCTTTTAGTGTTTTATTTTTAATTTTAAACATGGAATTAAAACATACGTCTTATTCAAATTTGTTGTGAATATCAGATATTTCTGTGGTTTTTAAAAATAATAAAATAAACACATTATTAACAGTCATATTGCATGTTTTATGAATTTACACCCATCATCAGCAATATTGTATAGTATTAAATTACCTGGATGGGTGTAAATTCCCAAAGCATTAAAATGTAAATGTTAATAAATGATGATTTTACTGCTATTTAAAAAAAACCACATGGAAATTTTATATTAACCAAATAAAGTTCATTCTCTTGGGTGTTCAAAGCACTAGACCAACCACTAAGGTGGAGAAAAGCAATAAGTTGCAAAAATAAACATTTATTATTTTCAATTAATTATTCTTTTAACGTAAGATCTTGGTTGAAGATGAAGTTAGCATCATGAGCGGGATTTGTACCCACGACCTTCAGCTCAATGCGCTGCTGTTCTAACCACTTGAGCGGTCATGACCGATCCACTTGACACCAATTCCCCATCTCAACCTTCTATCTTTTGATTTTTCCCTCTTTTTTGCCATTTTTCAAATGTGTAATCAGGATTTGATTCTCAGCGACTGGTGAAGTGGCCACGGGGAGTTGTTAGTGAAGTGATACTTCTTTTACTTATTAAATATTAATCCATTTATTTCAATTAATTATTCTTTTTATGTAAGGTCTTGGTTGAGATGAAAAAGTGTCACGAGCAGGATTCAGACCCACGACCTTTGGCTCAATACGCCACTGCACTAACCACTTGAGCTATCATGACTTTTAACCACTCAGACTACTCCCCTAACCTACAACCTTTCGACTTTTCCCTCTTTTTTGTCATTTTCAAATGTCATGTAATCAGGATTCGATTTTCGAGTGGCCACAGAGAGCTGTTAGTGAAGTGATACTATTGTACTACTATATATTAAATATTAATTCATTTAAATGGGGAAAAGTCAAAAGGTTGTAGGTTGAGATGGGGAGTTGGTGTCTGAGTGGATCGAAATCACGATAGCTCAAGTGGTTAGAGCAGCGGCGTATTGAGCCGAAGGTCGTGGGTTTGAATCTCGCTTGTGTCACTAACTTTTTCATCCCAATCAATACCTTACATTAAAAAAAATTAATTGAAAGAAGTAATTTGGTCAATTAGACCACCAAACAAATGGATTTATTATTTTTTTATATTTCAAAATTATTTTATCATGTCAGATAGCCAAGCAGCCATCAAAGTGCTAAATTCAAACATCATTAGCTCAAAGATGGTGCTATATTGCAAAACTAAACTAAACAAAAATGTCACCCTCTGCTGGGTTCCTGGACATATGAGAATAGAAGGCAACGGGAAAGGGGATGCCCTTGCAAGAAGGGCTGCTAGACCGCTGATTGGACCTGAGCCCTTCTGTGGTATAAGAATCCACACTATCAATGAGTACCTCAGACAGAAGGATAAAAAGAAAATAAGGTAACAATATAACTCACTCATTGCACTCAAACAATACTTTAACGTCTTAATGAACTTTGGAAGGAAAGAACAGAATGCATTAAAGGAAGGAGGAAAAAATTGTGAATCCTAACAGGATTCTTAACAGTAACTGCAAACTGAAAGAACATCTAAAGATTGGATAACCCAACACGGCAAGTGCAGGTTCTGCAAAGAAGCAGAGGAAACACTAACACACCTACAAACAAACTGTGGCGCTACACTTGCCCGCAGGAGGAAGTCTTTTGGGTCGTACAATGTAACCGTAGAAGATTCAACCGCTGAAATGGCCTACTGATCGAATTCCTTGATTTACTAGGAAACCCAGCTTTAAAGAGCGCAGTATAGTAACACCCTGAGTCAAACATCTACATGTACATCTAAAGCCATGCAAAAAAGTTTATTAAAGAAGAAAAGTAGAAACTATCGGCAGAACTACTAAACCAAGGTTGTTAGGCTCATGCACTAGAATGGGAATAGAACTGCAGACTTCAAAGACAAATGTAAAGATGGAGTTGATGAACTCACGCTAAACTGGCACTCGGTCACTTATTGAGTCTGTCTTCAGCCGTGGGTTTATTCGGCATTATGCCATCTTCAGTGAGGAACTGTCTGAGTAGGGCTTATATGTCGCTGAGTCCACTGGTTGTTCCGGTAGGGATTTTTAGTGTCGATTAAAATTTCTATTTCAATATCAACATTTCGATATGTACAAGAAAACTTGTCACACCGTCTTGGGGAAAATTTATAAGAACAAATGGTTAATTTTGAATTAAATTGTGAATAAGCAGCATTCGGGTTGACTAACTCCAGAGGGAGAACTGGCGAGGTAAGAGAATGCTTAGCTGGTTTTACAGGATTCATAACACGTTTACTACATTAAAAACAAAACAAAAAAAACTTGAATTATAATTGATTTTTTTAATGTACACATTTCTCTTTATTTATACATTGCTAATTAAAGATGAACATCAAAATACAAGTTTTAAGTAACATTGATAGAAATTGTATAAATATAAAAAAGTAAAGCTTGATATAGCTATCACAAGGAAACAGAATGAAAAGGAATTCTTTTAGCGAAAATCCATCATATCACGTATAAATTATTATATAACTGACACCTATTTTTTATACAGAACAGAAAATTTGATCATAAAAGATTTTATGTGTTTTATTATTCAATATTCACAAAAATATTCAAGGCACTTTTGACATTATATAAATTAGTTTAATTTTATATAATTACTGAGATCTCGATTTGCATCTAGGTATGCACAAGGAACCATCAATTGCCTGGCAGCTATCAGGGGGAAAAGAAATATTTTTTTCCGCTCGATGTAATTCTATGTAGCACTTCATTTACATGCAATATCACAATAAATTATATTTACATTGCCCTCATGGGGCTAAGGGTTTTTAGTAACAGGAAGTAACTAGGTCAACAATCGTCGATATAATTTTTTTCCCTTTAGGATGTTTTTGAAGATTCATCTTCGGTTCTTTGATCTTTTCGTCTAAAAGCATAAGAAGCTCAGATTTTATCGTCTCCAACAATTCAGCTGTCTATAATAAAATATGTTTATTTTTTTCACAATTTCAGCATAGATGAACAATGAATATGACTTACCTCATTCGAAGGAACGGGGAAAATAATCCAACCATCGTCTAATGAAATAAAAAATTCATCGCAATTCAATTCCACTTTGATTTTTCCTGCAGAAAACAGTACCAACGGTAGAATGGGAACCATAGTACAGTCTCTAATGTATATTTTCCCTGTTTTGACTTTCTCCTGATAGACCAAGTAAGGGCTCGGGTAATTGCTGACATTGCTATTGACGGATGTTGGATGGATGGAAACCTTTAACATAATAATTTAACGGTTCATTGTGGAAGGTTGAATATATGCCAACATCTGAAAATCTGTTGTAAATGTTCAATGTAAAAATCTTTAATTAAAGACTTTTTATCTACTGACAATCGGTTTAACATTCTAACCCTTACTGCTCTTATCTCAAATATAAACAATACATAATAAATACAAAATTTGATGGTGATTGCAGTCTGTTAGTCAGGGACCGGCCCAAGGTTCTACAACCGTCTTTATGTCTGATTCATTCCCAAGCTTCCAAGGCACAGAAGTCCCTTCTTCTCTTACAGTTTTTCCTCTTATAAATAAGTTATCTTGATGCAATTGATATCAGTCTTTATATTATAATTTTGTATTAAAAAATCAAGGATAAGGCAAATTTGAAAGAAAGAAAAACAGTTCCTTCATTAAGCAAAAATTAGGAATCTGAACACTCTTGATCAAGGTATGGTCTTGAATAAAAAAGCAAATTCAGTTGTTATGCCAAGTTTTCGACCTATTTTAAGATCATCATCAGGGCAAAACAACCTTAAATATGTCTACAGATTGATATATTTAAGTTTTGTCACGGGTTCCATGGCTGGGCACTGCTCTTTTTCATCCCAGGGAATAGTGACCCTATGAGATAACCAGTCTGGTTGGCAACAACAAACTAATAAGGCTTGAATGAAAATTCGAAAGACATAATAAAATAAAATAAACGGAAACTTATATTAACTTAAAACAATTTAACACTCAGTTGCAATTTAAAACTTTGTATTGGCCAATTCACATAAAAATAATAATAAAAGAATACACATATCATGACCAAAATAAACAAAACTTCACTTATAAAATAAAAACTTAAATAAAAGTTACAATTACTTAAGGTTTTTAGTTGAGAGAAAAAAGTCAATGGCACGAACGGGATTCGAACCCACGATCTTCAGCTTGATATGCCGCTGCTCTACCACTTGAGCTATTGTGACCTCTTGAGGTGGTTCAAAAGCGGCGTATCAAGCCGAAGATCGTGGGTTCGAATCCCGCTCGTGCCATTGACTTTTTTATCTCAACTAAAAACCTTAAGTAATTGTAATATATTAATTGGTCAAGCGGACCATGAAATTAGTGAACTAAATAAAAGTTTGGCCTGATTTTCACAGTTGAACTCGACGCTCAGAATCCTCTGTAGCTCCTCGCAATTTCCTCAGTTTTCTTTGGTTTTCTCAGACGCCTTCGAGATCCTCTGGAGTCACGTGACCCAACGAAAAATGATCTTTTTTTCCTTTTCCTGTCCATCCATGGCTTGCCTGTACTTGCTGGCCAGCCCCTCTCCTCATAACTGCCCCAGCAGGGATCTCATCCCCCTGAGGGTTTAGTTATTTTCCCACTCAAAGAAAAATAACGTGGTGCCTTATGAATTCTTTGATCTCCAAGCTGGAAGCCACCTAATCTCCATTAAGCTTTGCACATCTGCTGCTCAGAGCCAGGAGAATTCTGAGCGTAAAATTTGATGGATAGCCAGGTCAAAATGTTCATTAAGGAACAAATTACAAATACAAACAATTTAATCATCTATGATCATGTCTACCCATTCTTGTAGGTTCAAGAGACCAACCTCTGAAGATAAATGTGGTCGTAGACCAAAGTAATCAAAGATAATCAAGCTACAATTTTAAAGAAAAAAAAAAAAATTACCATTAGCTATATGGTATATTTATTATAGGATAGATCTAATAAAACCTGGAGATGAGTGAATTTTTAAAGACAGAAAAATATAATAGGGGCAGTGACAAAATCCTCTACAGTTAGGGGCAGGAATGCATACTCGATAATATTTGTACTTAAGTAAAAAAATACATACATAACCGTCTGTTTTTGTTTTGAAAACAAGCTCTTCTGGCCTTAAAGGTTGTGGTACAGCTCCTGCTATACTCTCTTGAAATGTTTTAGTGGGTGTTAATATTTTCACTATATTTGGGTATAAAGAAGCACACAGTATTGACGCTAACAGTTTCTGATTTTCTCCATTTACATTCAACTGCGAACAAATAAAAACTTATTAAACAGTACAACTTTAATTAAATTGTTTTATTACAATTAAATTTTTTTTAAAAATACCTCAGGTCCTGTCATATGAAATATTCTGTCTACACCGGGTCTTCTGACTATTTCTAAATTACCAGGGACGAAGCCAATATCACCTAAAAGCTCTAGGTATTGCAGTTTCATATCTGCAAGGGTGGATAGAGTCCGTGTCGATAGGTAGTTAACTTTAGCAAAAGACACTCCACCTCTCATTCCTTTCGTTTCGATAGCTTTCAACCAGCCCTGTTTAAATTATTGATAAAAATTAAATAAACAAGTTTTTTAAATAAAAATAATAATTAAGGGAAGTACAAACTTTATAAGCATTTAGGGTTGTTAAATGATCACTGAACCCGGTGACAAATTTTTTTCTTTTAATATCGATATCCTCCCTTTTTCGTATGTGTGTGATAAAAGGGGTTTTATAAGATAAAAATGCTGCTATGGTCAATGCAGAATCCAATGCGCAAAACATCGCCCCATAGAGTAATAATTTCCCAATTCGCACATCGACTGGAAGTGATGCTAAATGTTTTCCTAAAGGGGTGACGTTGGCCTGTTCGTCGAGGGCGCCGATGTTCTTCAATCTCTTAACTGCACCTTCTACGTTTTCCATAGAAGGCGGCTCGATTATATTGTTAATGACGGGTTCTAATTGTTTATTTTCAAAATTCGGCAGTGTTTTAATCCTCAATATAAGCGCTTCTAGTGGGACGCGCCTTATCTCAGGGACGGGCTGAGGTTCGAGTACGTACTCGAAGCGGTGTTTTGTAAATAGATGGAAACAAACTCCAGGCATCACTCGACCCGCTCGACCCTTTCTCTGTTGTGCATTGGCTTTTGATATTGTAACCATTTCCAAACTCTCCATATTCCTATTCGAATCAAACCTGAAAAAAAAATCAGGTTATTTTTAAAACAGTTTGTGTATTATTTGTCTTACCCTTTTTCTTTCATCTTCCCACTATCTATTACAAACACACAATCATCAATTGTGATAGATGTTTCTGCTATATTTGTGGATAAAACAATTTTTCTTTCACCATGTCTTGGTTTTCTGTGAAATCAAAGTTTATCTTGAAAAAAGAAATATTGCTATTAATTTTTTTTAATGTATAAAAGTTACCTGAAAACTTCCGATTGCTCTTCATTAGTCAGCGTTGAATGCAAAGGTATTAGTTTAAATTCATTAGAATTACAAAATAACGGATTTGCTTCAAGCCTTGCCATCATTTCTTTGATCTCTCCAATTCCAGGAAGAAATACCTAAATGCGTTAAAATTAAAAATTTGTCGACATTAAATTTTAATGTTGGATAAGGGATATACCAATATAGCTCCTTCTCTCGGGTATTTATGATCTCCTGTCACGATGTACTCCAGCACTGTTTCAATAAGTTCAAGATTGACTCTCAGGGTATCGGTTAAAAATATAGTTTTGCAAACGTTTTTTGAGTGAGCTATAATAAGAGCGTAAATTGAGTAAATCAAAAGGCAAAGGGATAAGCGAACTTACACCAGTAGCGATAATACACTTGTTTAACGGGTAAAAATTCATCCTGAGTGTCTAAGTTGGGGATCAACATGCCTTTCACAGACACGGTTTTCAAGTCGTCGCATTCGTCAAGAATTTCCAATTCCCTGCTCTGTTGCTTAGCAATTTTACGAGAAAACTCTGAATATTCTTCCAGAGTGTAGTTTGTCCTGAGTATAATATCTTCAAGGAACAGCTGTTCCACAGGGAATGTCCTTCCTAGTAAAATAAAAAAGATCAGATTGAAATTTGAGAGAAAAAATGAAGAGTTAAATATAAATTTATTAACACTCCTGGAAATAGCACATTGATGGTTAATGTTAGCCAATCCCCTGCCAAGTAAAAGTTAAAGGAGGACGCCTATTGGCCCTGAATCCTTTTTTGTTATACCAACTGCCAAAAACACGGAAAGACAAATAAAAATAAGTCCTCTGTTCAATAGGAATATGGCCCCAGGAAAAAAAACATGCAAAAAAGTCTATCAAAGGACCATTGCAGAAAGTAACAGCAAAACTACTACATCTAGGACATGCTAGGACTAGAAAAATAGTTGGACTGTTAACTGGACACTGCAGACTCCAGAGGCAGATGTATTTTTTTTTTTTCAATGGATACCAGGAACTGGAGGAGTTCCGTCCTGAGCACTGCAGCATACAGTTTATTGTACTTTATCCCTGGCTCAATTTTTTGGGGGAGGGCTCGCAAACACAAATGTGAACTTGAGCCCCCATTGTACCGGTGTTCTTCCATTGAAGAAACTCATTTTTGAAGGGGGTTGGGACCAAATTCAGGGTTGCTGAGATCTGATCCCGCTCCTTCTATTGATGAGTGCTGTGTCAATTTCTTTCAATTGTGGCCACCGGTCCCCTCAGAAAAAGTCCAGAAGCGACTGTGGGGGTCGAACCCACGACCGCGGGATCTACTAGCAGAGAGTCTGATGCCTAAACCACTTGGCTACCGCAGCCCAATATGTGCAGATATTGCCAAAAGAAGAAATGGTGGAACATGCCCTCTGTTGATGGGAAGACCTATGTAGGCTTGTAGGCTGAGATGCTCTTGAAAAAGCTTTGGGATCTGGTAAAAAGTCTTAAAAAATAAATAAATAAATGAAGATAAATTAAAAAATAATAAAAATAAAAACGGACAGCCATGGCGGACCTTTTTAGACCCAATATTTTTTTAAAAATGTTTGTGTATGCACATAGGCAACTTATAAATAAAACTTTTCATGTGTATGTACTATTTTATTTACAATATAATTTTACTTTTTATAAAAAATTTCAATGATTACCGCATAAGAATTGCTTGCATTTGTCACATCTGAGGAAAGACAACACCAACCGTCAAGAAAAATGTTTTGTTCTTCTTCCTGTCTCCGAAACTCTTTCAAACTATCATCCGTGCAAGTAGGAACAGAGTTTTTACAATTTTTATGCAAAGAAGGTTAAGAAGAAAAATTAGTATCACGAGCGGGGGATTAATTTTTTTCCAACCGTCTTTGCATTGTAAATAATCATTAATAATAAAAAGATAACTGATTACATAATTAAAAAGGTGAAACTTTAGGGTGAACGGAAAACCAAGGATAATAGAAAAAAGTATGAGATTAGGGTGCAAGTAGTAAGGCTAAGCTTTTTTTCTCACCTGAGTGAATAAAGTGACAATAACAATTGTACTTACAAAAAAAGGAAAAAACAATATTGAGGAGTTCAATGCTTAAAACCCTAAGAAGCTCTGGCAGAAGGGAAAAAATTATATTAAAAAATTATATGAGAGATGGGAACATGTATTAGAACAAAATGGTTAATACATTATTGATTAAATTTGGTTATAAATATTGCCAGGAAAAAGAAGAAACTGGTGGATCTTTTCAGACCCAATATTTTTTTTTCAAGTTTTAAGTTCTGGTAGAAGGGAAAAAATGATATCAACGAGGCAACATGTAGTAGAACAAAATGGTTAATACATTATTGATTAAATTTGGTCATAAATATTGCCAGGAAAAAAGAAGAAACTGGTGGATCTTTTCAGACCCAATATTTTTTTTCAAGTTTTAAATTCTGGGAGAAGGGAAAAAATGATATCAAAGAGGCAACATGTAGTAGAACAAAATGGTTAATATATTATTGATTAAATTTGGTTATAAATATTGACAGGAAAAAGAAGAAACTGGTGGATCTTTTCAGACCCAATATTTTTTTAAAGTTTTAAGTTCTGGTAGAAGGGTACAAAATGGTTAATATATTATTGATTAAATTTGATTCAAATACCTAAATTTTCAATGATAATTTGCCATTAAAAAAATGCTAAGGACTTATTTTATAACCTGATATAATATGAATTGACCACTATACCTGGTATTTCAATTGTAGGCGCATCGTTAAAATATTCTTTGAATAGATGCGAATTGATTGTTGCACTCATCAGGATGACTTTCAGATCGGTTCTTATCGTTAACAAATCTTTAAGAATCAATAGTATAAAATCACTGAAATAAGAGATATTGATGCATTATAAAGAATAGCGGAATTATTTCAATTGTTAAACACCTTTCAACACTTCTTTCATGAACTTCATCGACGATCACGTGAGTTACTGATTTCATGTGAGGATCGCTTTCCAATTTCCTTAGTAAAATACCTGTAGTGCAGAAAGTAACTCTTGTATGGTTCGATGATCTCGTCTCAAGGCGAATCTGAACAATAACAACAATAATAATGTAACGTAAGTGCTTAAATGTTCATTGATCGTACTTGGTATCCTATGCTGTCACCGATGCGCTCGAGCCTCTCTGAGGCTACTCTTTCGGCGACCCCTATGGCTGAAATTCTTCTGGGCTGAGTGCAAATTATCTCTGTGTGTTTGTTGCTTCTGCTTGACAGCCAATCGTCAAGAATAAATTGTGGAATCTACAAAATCACAAACAATTAATCAACTGATGTGATCATTTTTATGACTTATTGAGGTTATTTATTCATTATTATTTTATCTTTTTTGGTAAATACATTCAAAGACAAAAAAAAGTTTCTGGCATTTATTTGTTCAGTTTCCGTAATAACTAGGTATAAAGATTGATAGTTGATTTAAAATGTAAACACAACATTAATAACTTGTTTACATTTATAGTGTTACTAATCATTTTACACTCGTCAAATTAAAATAAAGAAAATTTATCAATTTTTTAAAAATTTGATGAAACAATAAATTTTAGTAAAAAAAATCCCCCCCCCCTAAAATCATGGTTTTAAGTGGAGAAAATATCACCAAGGCAGATGTTTTGGGATTTAGCGCCCCTGCAGCCAAAGTCCTGGATGTGCCAAACTCTTGACTCTACCATCCATGATGGTCTTCAGCAGTTTAAGGCCACTGAAAGTGTCAATGAAACAAACAGAAGTGTACGACACATAGATACGTTTTTTGCTCTTACTGCACTAAGCAACCGTTATTTAATGGATTCCTTGATATGAATATTATATACCTATATATGGCACAGTCAACTCCAAACATTCCGTAATGTAAGGGTGAAATCTGAAAACAGTCATCAGAAGGCTTCGTAAGAATAGCTTAGTCTCTAGACATGAAAGGTTCTGTATTACTGGAGAGGTATCAAGTAAAAAGAAGACTATTTACAAATCAGCATCTCACTTGGATGCTTGAACAATGGGGGGGGGGGGTTGTTGCCACAGATGAGTTTTAGTTTGTGGCAACAGATGAGTGGGTGCCATAGCAAAAAATAAAGGGTATAAATTATTCAATTAATTACGGTTTTAAGTTGAGATAAAAAGTCAGTGTCACGAGCGGGATTCGAACTCACGACCTTCGGCTTGATACGCCGCCATGGAGAGCAAATTTCAAATTTCATTAAATTCACTATTTTTGTGGTCCACTTGACCAATTAATCATTCAATTAATTACAGTTTTAAGTTGAGATAAAAAAGTCAGTGTCACGAGCAGGAAAACTGTAATTAATTGAATGATTAATTGGTCGAGTGGACCACAAAAATAGTGAATTTAATGAATTAAAATGAAGTATACCTCACTAAAGCTCTCCATGGCCATTTCACCTGTCACCGAGAATCAAATAGATTACACGACATTTGAAAAATGGCAAAAAGGAGGGAAAATTCAAAAGGTGCGGTTGAGATGGGAAGTTGGTGCCCAACGGGATCGAAGTCACAATAGCTCAAGTGGTAGAGTAGCGGCGTATCAAGCCGAAGGTCGTGGGTTCGAATCCTGCTCATGACACTGACTTTTTTATCTCAACTTAAAACTGTAATTAATTGAATGATATAATTGGTCAAGCGGACACGAAAAATAGTGAATGGGTATAAATTATGTATAATTTATTAATAGAAAATTATTATCGATGTTTTATTTATCTCGACTTACTGCTCATGCTTTCGATGGAATATACAATTTACCTGTCAGATCATTGAGTAGTGTGGGAGAAGAAACTGAGAACTTTCTGCTTTGTGTGCCATGTTTGAGTTACAGCCCTTTTCAAAGACAGTCAGTTATGGGATGGAATCAATGTCCATGCCCATACTGAACTGATTATCATACAGTATATCTTTGATTTCACTAAGAAACACTGAGGAAGTTATTATGGAAGCTATGATCCCAATTGTCCATTTACTGTTAATGTATGATACTCCACCACATGTAGCTTGAGTTGGATGTACCTTACCCATCACTTGGATGTAAGGATAACCACAATGAATCAGCCAGCACGTTCTTCTGATCCTACAGAACTTACGCTACATGATAAAAAGATCAGCTGCCTTCTCCAATAAGTGATTAACAACTTAACAAGTTTTTGAAGGATGGCATTGAGTTTAACAAGACAAAATCCCATTGCTATTTACTTGAAGCCTAGGGGACTTGAGGCCCTCCGCAAAGCTAGAGGAAGTAGGACGCGTTATTAAGAACCAAACCAGGTTAAATTTTAGTCTATCAGTAAATGATTTTCCGGTGTTTTCGTGTGAATTTTCTTTCAAACCATCATAATTAAAGAATTTTGATTAAAATTCATGCATTTCTCATCTAGTTTAATTTGATTTATATTAAAATAACTATGTTGTAATTTATATAACGATAAAACTACATAGTTTGAAGTAAACAACAAAACATGAGTTCCTGGTTTTTTGTCTTTGAGTGTATATTAAAAGTTACCTGAGTTGATTTCCCGCATCCAGTTTCCCCGCTGATAATAACTACTTGATTTTTATTAATTGTGTCAAGTAACTCGACTTTTTTTGACCAAGCTGGTAAATTCTTCCTCCGATTTAAAATAGCATTAAATTTAGGGTTATTACACATCGTTTGGTATCTATTGGCCAATTCGTTGTCTATCCTTTAGACAAAGTATAAGATCTTATTTTCCTAAAAAAAAAAAAAAAAAAGTACGTAAAAAAGAGATAAAATATACAAACCTCTCTATGGTTTGTAGAGATGGCCCAGATTTTTTACTAGGCTCACTACTGCTGTACATAAAATCAACATCGTTTTCATTTTGACCATTTGCCAACTGGCCATCTGGTGAGGCTACAGGAAACAACGATAACGATGGGTCATAAAAAATTGGGTTTGGTCCCTTTAGAAGATTGAGAATTTCTTCTTGCCTATTGCACAACAGGTCTACCAGTATGAAAATACAAGGTTGCTGGAGTTTCATGCTTTTGTGAGCCTCGCACATCAATCTGTGTGTTATCCGTAAACAAGTGTTTGCTGGGAAATCTGAAGATTTAGATATTAGCGATACTAGAGGCACTTCCAAGGGATATTGGCATCCTAAAAGAAATAAATTTAATAAATGTTTACTCATTACTAAATGAACAACTGTAAATGAAAAAATGTTAAAATTACCCATAGGAAATCTAACTTCTAATTCAAATATATGCTTCTGGTCCTTATCTAATGTTGCCGAGACTGGTTCCTCTACCACAGGTTCATGAGAGAACCTACAATTGTTGCCGAACCTGCAGTTCCCTTTGGCAAAGAATCTACATATATTTTTATTTTTCTTTCTGCCCAAATTTCTGCTTGTTTGTCTTCTTTTCATGTACACCTCACCGAGGTAAGGTAAATTTAAGTGAAAAACCCACAAGACGTTGGGCAATCTTTCTTCACAACACTGATCGTAAATTGACCTTAATGAGTCCAGCTCTTGGGTCCTCTCTTCGAGAAGATTTACAGGCACTTCTTTAACCTCAGAAGGGACTAGATTAAAATAGCGACACATTAGAATTTCGTACGCACTCCCGACATCACCATTCGAAGCATTTAATGCCTCGATGCAATGTGGTTTGAAAAAACCATACCTGACACAAAAAAATAACAAATAAATAATAATTACATAAGATTTCATATTATTATGCAAATAACTCACTTTTCTAGTTTAGAAATAGCAAAATGGTTAATTTTATCATCAGACAAATTGCTATCTATGTCTTTTTTAGCATTGCTCTGTCCACCGTGGACAATCAGGTTTCCCCTGTCTCTCCAATACTGTCGATCTAATTTTAACTTCCTATCTTTGTAAGCTGACAGTTCTTTATGAACAAATTCCTGGAAAATAGAGACAAATTTGTTGAATATTATGCAGCACTTAAATGAGAACAGCAATACAATAAAATTGTAATTGATAGCCTAATATTGAATAACTTGATTTTCATTAAGCCTGTTGAGTAGGAGACAAACGTAAATTTTTAAAACATGATGACAAAATTTAAGAAATATATATTTTCTTTACTAAAACTGGACCGACATAATTTATAATTTTACAATTGTCATTATGCCACTAAAATGATTATATTTTTCCCTGGTAATTTCTGAGGAAATTTGGTGCTAGTTGACCTAAAGACAAAAGCACATTTTCTAAATAAACGATCGAATGACATGCCATGACAAGAAAAATAAACAAATGTTCCTCACAATGACTGGTGTAATGTGTTAATCTGCATTTGACATAACTTATGTCAAAAAAACAAAAACAAAACACCATGAAGTGGTTTAACCCCACATCCTCCACACCTAACAGGCATTGGTTAGTTAAGCCTTCCTGTATGAATTCCTTTTACTTTTACTGTTATATCAAATAGTTTATTTGGCCATATGTCAAATGTAAATTTTCAAAATTAATCATCAAGCGGCAAATGACAATAGGTCTTGTGATAATTATAGTTTTTGTACTAAAATTGAACCTACATAACTTTTAAGTGTGCAACTGACATCTGAAACTTCCTCCATGGTAAGAAAATATTGTAATTTTTGAGGGTTATTAGCATCAGTTGATTCATAGATTCAAATTTTCAAAGCTGTGTTGAGAACATGCCATGTATTTTATGTACCAAAATTGCACTGACGTAAACTGTTAAGTCTACAATTGACGCCAGTGACTTTTTCTGACATATTCCTAGGGCATTTTGCCCTGGAGAGAAATGCAATTTTTCAAAATAAGCATTAAGAGACCCTCCTTTATGACATTCCTTTACTTTTACTATCTTATCAAGTACTTTATTTGACCATTTGACAAATGTAAATTTTAACTAACTATAAAGAGACAGCTTTCTGACAGATCTTAAGAAATTTATATTCTTTTCACTAAAACTGGAGTGATATAATACTGAAAGCCAGCAATTGACATTACTGCAGTGAACAAAACATGACACAGTTTCCAAGGGGGGGGGGTACAATTGGGTACAAACGCAAATTTTTAAAATTAAGCATCAGAAAACTTATGACAATAGAATCTTAGGCAATTTGTATTATTTGTACCTATTCAGTGCATAACTAGAAAGTCTGCAATTAATATTGATGAATTTCTCCAGTGCTTTCCTTACTTTTTTTTACCTTGTGACAGCATAGCTTAAGAAGTTTAGATTTTCTGTACTGAAACTAGACTGTTATACTCCAGTGCAAAAATATAGGATGCAATACTCTTATTGTGGTTGTGGTTGATATGCCAGGCTAGTGGTTCCGGGTTCGAATCCCAGCAAAACCATTGTAATCTTAATAGAGAGTAATAATGTGAAAAAAAAGATTGTAAGGTGATTTGAATCCTAATTGGCAACACCCAATAATTATTTTGACATTAAGCCCTTCAGTATAACAAGAATTACTTTTACTGTTATTTCAAGTAATTTTTTTTTAGTCTTATGACAGATGCAAATTTTAAAAACTAACTTTGAAGAGACAGAATGACAACAGATCTTAAAAATAATATATTTTCTGTAATGAAATGTACTGACATATTGTAAGTCTGCAATTGACATAACTAGCTTTCTCTAGTGCAAAAACATGGCACTATACTGTTTCCAAGGGTATTTTGTGCCTTTTGACCTGAAGACAAGGGCAAATTTTCAAAATTAAGCATCGAAAGACTTTAGGATAATAAATAGAATCTTAAACAACAAGTATTTTCTATATGTAATTAATATTCAATAACATTTGTACTAGAATGGTTGCTATAATATCATTGGCTTTCTCCAGTGAAAAGCATGACACAATAGTATTTTGCCCTGGAGGCAAATTCAAATTTTCAACATTAAGCATCAAGAGAATTGACAGCAACAGAACTTAAAAAAATAAGGTTTTCTAGACCATCATAACTAGAGCGTTTGTAATTAATATCACTGACTTTCTCCAGAGCTTTCCTTACTTTTTTGTAGACCTTTTGACAGCTGATTTTAAGAAATTTATATTTTCTGTGCTAAAACTGGATTGCTGTGCTCAAGTGCAAAAATATGACACAGCACCGTTATCATCGACATTCCACCATGTTCCCGCAACTTATATCCAGGAGCCCTAAGAAAATATGGGTCACATCCATTGATAGATCCCACACAAAAACGTTTTTTCCAACCATCTTGTCTTGCCTGAAAGCTCAAATCCCTTGGAAGATGACAAGACAAAGTTCTCATTAGTCAAGGGAAAAACAAGGCTTACTTGCAGTGATTTAATTTAATTGAGGACAACGCGTGTCATTGTCCGATCAATGTCCCCCAAACCTGGGAACATATTAACATATTATCTTGGGCTGCTCAATTTTTGAGCTGCAGCGACATGACCTTTATAACAACAAATTATGTCCAGGCTCTCCCCTCCATGCTGGAGGCAGGAAAGCGAGAACGGATAGTTCAGTCTAGCCTAGGCATTGGAAGAAAAACAATAAGGAAAATCCAGCTGAAAGCCAGTCAAATCAGATTTGTATCCACTTTGATTTTATTAGTATAAATTATTTCTGTTGTGTGGCCCATTTTCATTTATGGTTTTTGTTTGGTATTTTCCATTTTGGTTATCAAGGTTGATTATTTTAATTTTGCCCCTCAGGCCCATATTATTCCCATAGTATCTAATTATTCTTATATTGTTAGTTTGCAAGCAAAGGTTCATGTTTTGTTGTTTTATATTTTTTATATAACGTATCTTGGTTCATAAGGAAATATATTTTTGTTTTAAAAGAAACAAAATAGAGGTGTCTCTCTGCAATTGTGTTCATATTTTATTTCAAATCAAAATTCCTTTGATTTTGAGGCAGATCACCGGCCTCAAGGGGGTTAATCAAACCTTAAAAGACGGAATATACTCATTCCTTAAAGGACCCACAATACCTTCTAAGGGAGACGTTACGAGGGGAGAAAGTTGGATGCCAAAATTGGCAGATTTACCCAAGAACCCTGAGTTCTTCAAATTCATAAAGAAGATTGACTTTGATAATTTGTGATATTGTTTTCTGCATGGTTGAAAATGTTATTTCTTATCAATTTAAATAAACTATAATTTGTTACAGGTTGACTTATTTAAAGTATGCTAATTAATTAAACAAAAATTAAATAAAGTAATTCAAAGTATGTTAATTATTTTTTATTGGTAAATCTGTATATGTATTTGTAGCCAGCAATCATGCTTGAAAGTGGGTACATCATTTAATATTAAAAAAAGTACTGTTTTCAGGACTGTGAAAAACGAGGATTAGGGTATTCAACTTGTTAATGTAGTAGCATTAACCTGGGAACACATCATCCTGGACTGCTCAATTTTTGTTTCATATCTTGGCATTGTCCTTAAAATTTTAATTGGGAATAATTACAATTAATTAAGGTTTTTAGTCGAGATGAAAAAAAGTTAATGGCACGAGCGGAATTCTAACTCACGATCTTCGGCTAGATATGCCGCTGCTCTACCACTTGAGCTATCGTGACCTCGATCCACTCAGACATCAACTTCCTATCTCAACCTCACCTTATGAGTTTCCCTCATAGGAAGTTGATGTCCGAGTGGATCGAGGTCACGATAGCTCAAGTGGTAGAGCAGCGGCGTATCTAGCCGAAGATTGTGGGCTCGAATCCTGCTCGTGCCATTAACTTTTTTTCATCTCGACTAAAAACCTTAATTAATTGTAATGATTTAATTGGTCAAGCAGACCACGAAATCAGTGAATTGGGAATAATGTAAAAAAATATGCTAGCGGCATCCAATGGGCAGTCAGACATTATGCCCTCCTGTATGGCAGGGATTACTTAACTTTTACTGATGGATTATGTACTTTTTTACCTAATGAGAAGTGCAAATTTTAAAACATTCGTAAAAAGATACCATATGAAAAGTATATTTTTGTACTAAACTGGACTGCCATACCAAGACCAAACATGATACAATATTATTATCATAGGTGTTTTTTGCCTTATGACAAATGCAAATTTTGAAAAATGTCGAAGGGCTATGCTGGGATTCAAACCCAGAACTGCTAGTATGGTCATAATGAACTGTGGTGCCACACTTGCCCGTAAAAGAAATTCAACCACTAAACCGGGCCTACTAATCAAGTTCCTTGATGAACTAAGATTTACTGATGTTGATGAACTAAGATTTACTGATGTGCTATATGCTATTGTGATGATAGCTCAAGTGGTTAGAGCAGCGGTGTATTGAGCTGAAGGTCGTGGTTTCGAATCCCGCTCATGACACTAATTTTTTCATCTCAACCAAGACCTTACATAAAAAGTATAATTAATTGAAATAAGTAATTTGGTCAGTTAGACCACTAAACATAAATGCATAAAATATAAATTTCTTCAGATCAGCTGTCATTGTGGAAGTGTATAGGGAGTGTGGTATAATAAAAAAAAACATGGACCACATCCATGATCCACTTTTACAATTAACAACTGTTGGTCTATTATCCTTACATCAGCTGTTATGTTGTGTCTTGACCACTGCTTTTTTTTTTCAACTATTATGCTAGGTAATATTTTTTGGTCTGACAGATGCAAATTTCAAAAATTAAGCATGAGAAGACAGGATGACAGCAGGTGAAAATAATATATTTTCTGTACTAAAACTACACTGACATGTTGTAAGACTGCAATTGACATCACTAACTTACTCCAGTGCAAAAGCATGGCACTGTTTCTTTAGGTATGACAAGTGCAAATTTTCAAAATTAAGCATTGAGAGACTTCATGACAAAAGAATCTTAAGAAATTTGTATTTTCTTTGGAAAATCTGTTCTGACATAACTATAACATACTATCGTTAAGTCATGGATTGTAATGATAGATAATATAATGCAACTTAATGAGAATGAATGTATTTTAGGTATTTTTGAGTACTTTCTCTGTCATTTAAAGAGAAATAAATAGAGAGGCTTTTTTGTCATGAATTCTCGAGTTGTTTAATATGGAAACCCAGGACTGACACGTCGCCAGCATGCACGAAGAATTTTGAACGAAACTCCAACACGAGTGTAACATTCAAAACGACATGAAACATTTAAATTTCCGTCTAAATACCTCTCCATGAAGGAATTTGAGTGTGTCTTGCACTTGTCTCTTCATATCGTCTGACAGTGTGAGACTTTTAAGTTCCACTTTAAGCGAGTAGCGCGGGTCTTCGAAGGTGGCGTCCATCGTTTCGAATCGCTGACGGCGGTCGGTCGGATTAGTAAAAACGAGATGTACGAACAGCGAGCCGTTCGCGATGTAACCGCGTTGTAACCTCCCGGCTGGTTGATAACGATGGCCTCCTTTTCACTAGGAGTCTCAGAGGTGTCTTATGAAAATTTTATGACGTCACATGCAGGGTATTGTCTTTTTTATTCCTCAACTTGCTACCAACGAAAGTATAATAATATTATACTTTAACATTATACTTAATATATAAGAGGATTAGGACATCTATAAAATTAAATTGAGCAGGTATAATTTATCTATGCGTCATATTGACGAAAATGGAAAGCCCTACACAATTATGCATCCGATTTACACATTTTTCAAATCAAATTTACCCTTTTGCCATTTTTTTAACGAGTTTCGCAACAGTCTTCCCTTCGACTAAGACTCAGGGTTTATTTAAGGTCCGTTCCTGCCACTCCCAGTTGTCTGGTGGCGTTCAGAGTTTCTACCTTCAGTCACCTTTCCGTGGCTTCCAGTATTTCCATCTTCAGCCACCCCCCGGAGATGTAGATAAGAGTCGCTCTATCTCCGGCTCCGGTTGGCCGCTACCCTCCGGCTAAGATTAGTAGTTGTTTATAAACCACGACCACCACCAGACCAACCTCAATTGGGGGCTACTTGGAATCACCTCCTCCCTTGGTTCATTATTGTTTTTGAAGTGGGACTGATCGCTCACCCGGGGATTGCTCCTCTACTGATTTCACCCGTTATCCGAGGGGTGAGGGTTCAGTAATCCAAGAAGCCTCCACCAAAGCGGAGGGGGGAATGAAAGGGATTAAGAAAAGGAAAGGATAGGAATTGGAAAGTAGGGGGGATTTGCCTCCATCATTGGTAACCTCTCGATGCCTGAGCTGATGGTGGGACTTGGATGAGTGTTCGCACTTCGCAACAGCAGAGGTCATATGAAACTTCGGGGTGTCGGGTTTTTTGAAAAAAAAAAGCCCATTTGTAAGTATGTGGAGTTCGAATGCAGGGCCGCTGGATTCGAACCCGGGACCTTTACCGTATAGTTGCGCCCACCGACGCCCCCTTTTGTAAATTAAATTCCCTCATTTACAAATCAAATTCATTAGATAAAAATTGGGAACGACGAAACTTGTTTAAATAAAAAAGATTTATATAATTTATTACAGAAAATACTTGGAAATATAAAGTTATAAAAATTATGTTCACGGCTCGAGAGAGATCAGCTTATTCTGGTTTTGTTGACTCGATGGAATTTCTGTTGATTGTTGCAGAAGATACGGCCAGATGGGCCGGAATTCCTCCATCACTAGAGCGGGAATTTCCCTGTAAATACTCGAATTGGAAAATGTTCCTCTCCTTGGGGCAGAATGGTACGGTTACGCGTCCGTTTGATGCGTAAGTTGGAGTGTCATCATAGCCACAGTTAATGATTGGTACGATGAGGTGTTTACCCGAAGTTGTTGATTTTTGT
Organism: Cimex lectularius; assembly: GCF_000648675.2. NCBI lineage: Eukaryota > Metazoa > Arthropoda > Insecta > Hemiptera > Cimicidae > Cimex > Cimex lectularius. The sequence goes on along the minus strand of NW_019392829.1, from coordinate 59,088 downwards.
ATGAGCGTTTTCCCTTGGAAATTAGTTGACTATTGGGATTTATTAAGGATACTCCTCGTAGTGGTTTGTCTTCGATGATCCCTTGATTTATGATTTTTATATGATCTTCAGTAATAAAAGTTGTTAAATACTGACTAAATTGTGTTATCCAATCCACGTGATTTTCTGAAATTTAAAGTGCTGTGTAGATGTAGAATTTGTTATTACAGTTTTCTAGCAAGTTCGATTAATATTGACCATAAATCGTTAAAACAAAAATGTACAGATGCAATTTTTTATGCACAAGTACTGTTTATTATTTATGATTTGGCAAGAGCATTTAGCGGATTTACATAATTTTCTTAAATTTTGGTAGCTGCAGGGTACATTTCATACAATTGACCATTTATTTCGAACAGTTAGTAATTCCAGTAAATATATAATTTCAGTTGGTTTAAGAATACAATTAACTTCGATTATTTGATAGTATATTATGTTTTCAGGTTTAATTTCAAAGGGTAATTTGCCTTCATAATATGGCAAAATTTTATTTAATTCATGGAATAGTACGGTCGGTGAAGTGATGCTAGGGAGTTTTGTTTTGTTTGGCAATATACAATAGAAATGTCAATATTTTATAATGTGTACAATATGATGTGGTAAATAATTTGAATTTGATTTAAAATGTCACTTGATAAAATACAATCTGTACATTAATAAATTACATTCACACATTCATTCACACTACCCCAGAATATTCGATATTCTTCGGGGTAATTAAGGATAAGCCCTGCTATTCGCTCTAATAAATAACATTCAATTAATTAAGGTTTTTAGTTAAGATAAAAAAGTCAGTGTCACGAGCGGGATTCGAACCCACGACCTTTGGCTAAATACGCCGCTGCTCTACCACTTGAGCTATCGTGACTTGGCTGGAAATGGCAAAAAAAGGGAAAATTCCAAAGGTGAGGTTGAGATGGGAAGTTAGTGTCCGAGCGGATCGAAATCAAGACAGCTCAAGTGGTAGAGCAGCGGCGTATTTAGCCAAAGGTCGTGGGGGTCGAATCCCGCTCGTGACACTGACTTTTTTATCTCAACTAAAAACCTTAATTAATTGAATGATATTAACTGGTCAAGCGGTCCACGAAAACTAGTCGAAGATCGTGGGTTCGAATCCCGCTCGTGACACTGACTTTTTTATCTCAACTAAAAACCTTAATTAATTGAATGATATTAACTGGTCAAGCGGTCCACGAAAACTAGTGAATCTAATAAATAACATGCACACACCCCAATTCATTCACAATACTCCAGAGCACTCGATATTCTTCGAGTAATAGGCCTTTCTATTCACGCAAATAAATACGTTCTAATAAATAACACATATCACATCCATGAAGGTACAAAGATTTATATACAATAAAAAATATTTTTCTGACCCTGAGATATAGGATATAGCATAGATCATTGGGGATGTCGTACTTCTTTCTTTGCAAACTTATGCTAGTTCTTTGCAGTCTGTTATTATGCGCTCTATCGTGATAAGTTCTCCACACCACAGAACCTACGCGGTTTCACCCTTTTTAGATGTCCATGGTGGATGACATGTGCAACCTGGTAATGACTTTTTCCCTTCTAGTGAAGTTTCAATATATTTTATTTTTTATAAGAAAGATATATGTAATATGTAGTTTATTATGGGAATAAACTAGTATAAAGATAGGGTCTGTCAGGATTAAGGAAATGGTTTTGACATTTCATGTCCACTGTAGACAGAAATAGGTGAAAGCTGGCATTTTAAAAGAGGTCGACTTTCTCAGTTGAGACTGATCATGACTTATTGCCCCCATGATGTCAATTTTGAACAAATAACAGCAGGTAAAATTTGCCACTAGCTGAAGAAAATGGCGAAAGCTACCTCGAATGTCAAAACGTAATAGTCATTGCCTTGGATTGAAAAAAAAGGTAAACGAATAAAATACATTTTTTACTCGGAAATCATCAGAAGAAAAGAGACAAATGATACGTGGAATTAACGGTGATTCGACCGGACAAAGTCCGTATTTTCGACTGTACGCCGTGACAAGGCGCTTATAAATGAAGTTATTTTCCACATCACTGGTGGTACGAGTCCATTTCTCTTACATCGGGTTTCAGTATAAAAAGAAATTCTAAAAAAATACACACACTCACAAAAATAAAAGCATCCCGTTGGTCTTAATTGCTATCATAATTTCTACTATTTAATAGCCGTTTCTATGTAAATAAATGGCTTTGGTAATGTATTGCGAAACTTTACGACTTGTTATGCCCAATAAAGAAATAATTTGTTGTCACAACGTGGACAATAATACATGATTCATAATTGTAACGAGCCATAACTAAATACTGCGATTTGCTTTAATGCGAGAATACATCAAAATGAGTTATTTTGATAGGCTCGATGTCATTATACACTGACAGGCGAAAACTTCCAGCCATTTGTAATATAACTTCATTTGTATATATTTTATATATTAATCAAGGTTTCATGTTTTTAACGTGTAATAATTGAGCCTTGTCTAAAAAAGTAAATTGCTAAGGAAAATAAAAAAAGTCGGACATATAAAATTTGTTTTAATTTTGTTTTAAATTTTTAATTTACACTTCAATATCGCCTATTTAATCTTTTTGCCTTAAATACATCTCGAAGACGCCGTTCTACCAGTCAGGAAATGCCTCTTTGCTGGAGGCTAACCCATTCTTAACGAAGAGTCCTTTCAAGAGCGTGGAGTGTATCAGGAAGTGACCTGCTCTTATTCGTCTTTTGAGGTTATCCCACAAATGTTCGATGGGGTTCAAGTCTGGAAAACGGGCTGATGTTAATTAAGAACCTGATGTTATGCTGTTGAAGGTACGTTTGTACTATGCGAGCGACATGTGGACGGACATTATTGCGCATTAGAATCGGATTGTCGCTGATTTCATCGAGGATAGGCAACGCGTGATGTTCCAAAATTTCATCTACATAGCGAGTGGCCGTCAAAGACCTTCCACGAACAACAACCAACTATGTGCGATTCTCCATATTTGTGACATTTGTCGCCGAGAATCAAATAGATTACACGACATTTGAAAAATGGCAGAAAGGAGGGAAAATTCAAAAGGTGGGGTTGAGATGGGAAGTTAGTGGCCGGGTGGATCGAAGTCACGATAGCTCAAGTGGTAGAGCAGCGGCGTATCTGGACGAAGATCGTGGGTTCGAATCCCGCTCGTGACACTGACTTTTTTAGCTCTTATGAAAGTTATTAATTGGTCAAGCGGACTACGAAAACTAGTGAATCTCCATATAAATATCAGCGCACACTGAGCTACGTTGAAAAGGTTGGCCCTGGGATAAATTACAGGCTTCGTACTTTTCATTTCGCCTTCTCCACACTCTTTCACTTCCACCTGGAGATCGTAGATCAAATTTACTCTCCTCTGTAAAAACGTATACCAGACCAATCGTCTCAAGGGCATTGACTGTTTCGAACAAATGCGAGCCGTACAACTCTGTGTTCTGGTCAATTCTGGTCCTCTTACGGCGAAAAGCCATACCGATTTAATCTTCCTCGAGCAGTGCGTTCAGAAATTTGGGCACCTTGACCTTCCTGGAGCTGCTGAATCGCTTGAACAACAGTAAGGTGCCGGTTTCGTAAAATTCTCAAAATCAAAAAACGGTCATCCTGTTTTGTAACTTCAAGTAATCCCTTTTCAACTTCAACTCAACCCTTTTTAACTTCAAATTAACACTTTTTAATTTCAAATTAACTCTTCATTTAAAGCAATAAAAACCTAGGACATGGAATGCAATATAAGCATAGAATTTCTTCATTTATTCTTTTATATTTATAATTTGTGTTTAAATATAAAATAATTGGGCACTTAAATGAATTAATTACAATGAACTAATTAAGTTAAAATTAAACATTGTACACAATTAAATATTAAAATAAAGAAGTCTTGAATATAATGGTTAAAATATTCTTCAACAAAACCTGAGATATTGAGTTTAACTTCTGTCCCTTTTTTTGAATTTATTGTGTGTTGGGGTGTTTTGGGAATAACCCCGAGATTTCGTTTTTGTTTGTCTAGTTCCTTATGGCCAAAAAGTTTTGATTTAACTCGTCAGGATTACCAATAAGGAATTATTTAAAATGGCAGGATACTTATAAATCCATTAGATTTCGTGGTCCAATTGACCAAATAACCTTTTTCAATTAATTAATCTTTATGTAAAGTTTTGGTTGAGATACTTATAAATGTACATTCTTTAAAAAAAAATTTTTTTTGGAGCTGCAAGCAACAGTGCAAACGGTTTTTAATTTGATAAAACCTTTCTTTATTTTATTTAGAAATCGTGAGATGCGGTCTGGTGTGATGTAGGTTTCAGAAAAACATTTTCTTTATCGTGCCAACGTTTCGATCTTTATTGAGATCATCTTCAGGGCACTAATCACCACACACACACCTTTCTTTAATTATTTGCAATGAACTATTTCGCGAACATTGTTTTTCGTAAAAACGATATCTTCATTATCATTTTCATCTATTCATCATTTTATTTGATATTAAATTAATTGCTCACATTTCATACATGCTTATAAACTCATTTCATACGTCATACATACTTATTTCAAACAATATGTATGTATTTTTTTGTTGTATTAATTGCAGCATATATTAAATTATACATAATTTTTTCAAAATGAAAAATTTGTCTCACAGGCGGGATTGGAACCCACGATCTTCGACTTCAAATCTACTAGAGCAGCGTATTATTTAGCCTCAGGTCGTGGGTTCGAATCCTGAGGCAAAACTTTTTCATTTAAATTTTTTTTGTATAATTAATTGCGTATATGCAATAATTAAGAATAACTTGATAAAAAATAATAAAAGTTGATAATTACACCATACTTTCTTTAAAGAAAGCCAAATTTCACGTTAACAGAAATTTATGAGTTATAATATCAATTATTTTGTTATGACGGTTTGAAAGAAAATTTACCAAAACATCGAAAAATTATTTAATGGTAAATTAAGATTTTACTAACAATTGGCGCTCGATTGAGCAGATAATTCGATTGCCAATCAGTGATTATGTATAGCGAATTTTATATCATTTCGAAAATTGTTATAATGACAGTGGTACAAGAAAGATATCTTTTTGTGGTTCCTTTAAGTCCCCGATGCCCTGATTCCCCATGAGAGCTAGCAACAATAATACAAAGGGTTGATGTGCCATGCACAATGCATCCAATTATCCTCCTGGACAATCCTCGTATTAGATTAGATCATTATTTCCGTCCGTGGCCGTTTCGTTGTAATGGAAAGGCAGGATACGAGGGTGTAATGAACGAATAGCCCACCTGTAATAGTTTTCTTTGTCGTACGTGATTAATGCTCGGATTCCGATTAAAAGGTCCTTATAATATTTTTTTAATAAATAAATCTCTTGCCTATTTCTCGGGAGGTGGGGTCATATATTAAGATGTCAATTCGACTATAGATTGTAATATATCAACGGTGGACCAAACGAATGAAACCCAATGTCCATAAATCATGCGTAAAGTATACGAGAAAAATGCATGAGATTGTTATGCGTGTATTGAGCTACAATAACTACGATACTATAATACGATTCAGAAATAAATGTAAAAAATATCCTGGAAGATAGCCGTTTAAGTGAGAAAACATTCTAAAATTCTCCTACACAGATTATGCTAGTATTGGCAATAAAAACTGTTTTTAAGTTTTGAATTTAAATTATATTCATGTTATGAGTAAACGTTAATGCAATGAAAGGTACCATTTTCAACTTATTCTTTGTCAGATCAAAGTTTATAACCACAATGGCTTTTCAGACACACTATTTGACGTTTATTTCAACAAAGTTGGCCAGTGTTCACTTACGAAGATTTCTTGTTAAAATAAAAGGAGGCCTTTAAGGGGTTTAGTAGTCTAAATGATGCGTGAGCAGACCTTACTTTAAAATTCCTAATACGGTTACAAGGGCTGAACTTGCTACATACTTTAAGAAGAGCCGTTTATAGGCTAAAATCTCTAACCCTTGAAATTACATATTGATTTTGACTGTAGAGGCACCGTATCTGAGGTTAAAAATCATCACTGTATCATTTAAATGTATAATAATTTAAAAATATATGAAATTGTGTAAGGTATTTTATTATTATTATTATTTTTTTTTGCTTTATCAGGGATATTCAGCCAGATTCAGGTACCATTGACTAACAATCAAAGTAACTATCTATATAAAGGAATAACTAGATGAATAAATAAATAGGCTTGTAAATATATAAATAATAGGATAAACAACAACTTAAACATTAATATCACAATTCTTGAAGTATTTGCACAATGCGTCATAGACCTCCGTGTCACCCTCTGCCAGCAGCGAGCTTAAGTTCAGTGGCCTTTTCACTTGCCCCAGAGCGTCCAATTCTTTCTGAAATTGTTCTCGCTGTGCCTCATATTCGGTGCATTGTAGCTTGGCCAATAATACCACGGCTTCTTTTGTAACGTTGGGAATAATGACCGGTAGAAATTCCCTGCTAGGCCCGTATTGTACCAAATTTGCCACTTTCTGCTTCCGCATAAAGAGCAGGTATGGTCAAGGCTCTCTTCTAAATCGCACGTTGCGCAGTTTGGCGATGTTCTACAGTTAATCCTGTATAAATATGAACCACAGATGCCATGGCCAGTTCGGAGTCATGTAATTGTCGAGAAGAAAGCTTTTCCTCTCTCTATTTCTTGAAACCACGGCTTCTTTTGTAACGTTGGGAATAATGACCGGTAGAAATTCCCTGCTGGGCCCTTATCGTACCAAATTTGCCACTTTCTGCTTCGGCATAAAGAGCAGGTATGGGAGTGCTGGGAAGACATCCCAGGATACGCCGCAGGCATTTGCGTTGAAATACTGCAATTCGTCGTTGTACAGAATCGGGCGTGCCCATAAAAAACCGACCCATAATCAATTGTCGCTCGAATTGCTGACCTGTAGATCAGCGCCCCATTTGCTGCAGGAGAAGCTTCTCAAGATGTTAAATAGGCGTTCCCCTCTTTTTAATAACGTGAAATGTGTGTTCCACTGAAGCTTTCTGTTTAAATATAAACCCAGGAATTTAACGTTCGAGGAAACCGGTATTTGGTATCTTCCAATTCTCTCCATTGCACCCATATTCAAACGTCTCCTTCTGGAGAAGGGGCATAATACTGATTTTGTTTCCGATGTATTGAGGTCATTTTCCTGAACCCATTGATCGGATATATTCAAAGCAGAGCTCAGGGTTTCCTGTCTTTTCGCAAGATTTTTAGTATTAACATAGATACAAATGTCATCTGCATATTGAATGATATGTACGTTTTGTGGGAGAATCGACACCAAATCCGAGACATACAAAGCGTACAAAAGTGGGCTGAGAATCCCACCTTGTGGTAAGCCCTTATATGTCATGTTGGGAACTTCGATCGAGCCGTTGACCTCAAAGAAGATCTCCCTACAGGTGATTAATTCCATGACATTAGAGATAAACAATAGAGGCAAACTCATCTTCCTAAGTTTGGATTGCAGTATGTGTAGAATGACGTCATAGGCTCCCTCAATGTCCAAAAACAATGCTAGGATATATCCATCATCGGTAAAAGCTAGATGCGTGTCACATATAAGTTGTAGATGAGGTATTTTATTATGAAATCGTAGTTTTACTCTTATTTCTAATTAAAAAAAAATCAAATTTGGGTAGTGGTATTTACTGAATTTATATTAGGTAGAAGAATAAGCAAAATAAGCATCAGTGCAGGTAGAAAAATTAATATAATATATACCAAAATAATTTTTATGTATTTCATCCCCAATCAACCTAACTGTTTTGTGAAGCAGTTTGTGAAGCCTTCTAGATAAGTTTTAATAAAATTATCAGGTTTAATTGATGACTGTTCGTAAAGGGTTTAGTTAAGTTTTATATCCTGGTCAATAAAACGGCCAATCAGAAGACGAAAGGGGCCACTTTTCGTCTGCTAATCAGTGAGCCAACAAGGCCATCTTTGCTGATTTTGATTTTTGCTCGTTTGGTACATTCAGAAACTACGTATTGCAAACCGCCGGATTTCTTAATCGACATCTTAATAGTCATTATCCCACAATTGTCAGCAAGAACGAAAACAGCAAAAATTAACTTTGAGAATGTACAAAACCTACATTTAAATTTGGCAAAATGGTTCTTACAAGGCAAACGTTTGTTTAAATTGTTTTTCGAATAATTGAAGTTGTTCTTAATCCATCAAACAAATTGCAAGAATATCAAGAAACACTGATTTATTTTCACCAGCCAGCTAAACCAATCTTACAAATATACTACTGACTAATCAATTTACGAGAATCTATTTATGAACCATTTAAAATACTAATTAACCAACCATCAGTTTTCCAATTCAAACAACCGACCTACTTCCCAAGAAACCAACCTGCTTCCAAACTAATCAAACCTTCTTTACAATAAACTAAGCTATTTCCAAACCAACGACGTATTTTACAACAAACCAATTTAATTTTCTTCCGACCAATAAATTTCACAATAAACCGACCTAATTCCAAACCAAATAACATACTTAATAACAAACGAACCTACTTTTCCTAGATGTACACTAGTACAAGGCCAGAGAGAAAAAAAACCTACTTTTCAACTAATGCGCTTCTCAACCAACCAAACCGACTTAACTACAAACTAACATACCTCCCAACAAACTTACCTATAATCAAACGAACCAACCTGCTTCCCAACCACCAAACCTATTTAACCACAAATTGAACTACTTCTCAACAACTCAACGTATGACCAAACAAGCCAACCTTTACCTAAACCAAATAAATCTATTTACTAATCTACCAACCTTCTTACTACCTAACAAACGGGCTTACCAATATACTTTCTAACAAGCTGGTGTGCTTCCTAACCCACCATACCTACGTAACAAGAAACTTACCTACTGTTCATCAAATGAATTTATAACCCAACAAACCAACCTGCTTTCCAGCAACTAAACCTACTTAGCAATCTACCAACCTTCTTACTACCTAACCAACTGGCTGACCAGTATACTTTCTAACATAGTAGTGTGCTTCCTAACCCACCGTAGTTACGTAACTAAGTTATTTCAACAAATCAACTTACAGTCCAACAAACCAACCTGCTTCCCAACCAACTAAACCTACTTACCAACCTACCAACCTACTTCTCAACAATCCAACCTATTTTCCAACAACAAATACGTAAAAAGAAACTAAGTTACTGCTCAACAAATCAACTTATAATCCAACAAACCAACCTGCTTCCCAACCAACTAAATTTACTTTCCAACCTACCAATAATCCAATTTCCTTTTTAACCGATAAACCAACCTATGATAATAATTATAGGGAATGAAATAACAATGATATTTCCCAATGACCTATAATACCTTACGATATTAGTTAACTTAACAACCAACTAACTTTCCTTGGGAATTTTTTCACAATACAAACTCATAAACCGACTAAACTTCTGACATTATTTAGTTACATGTAGAAAGGAAGCTTCTTAATTCAAAGGCTGACCCATCAAATTCAATGTTGCCGTTCTAATTGATAATAAACTTTATACTTTTGAGCCTTCGCAAATTCTTTATATATTTTTCTTTTTTAAATAGCGTTTATTTACAACGCTACAACAAAGTTTGATACAAATATACTTCTTATGTTTAATTTTTGATTCTCAAACTGTTTATTTTTTGGGGATATTCTCGTTAGTAAGAATACATTGTTGGATTGTTTGCATTGCTATCCTTTATTAAATTAGTAGGGCTCAGACTCAATTTTGTTATTTGTTCATTAAATCTGAAGATTATCGATCATTATGATGAGCGTATAAAGCCGTCGTGTCTATAAAACAAGGCATTTTCATCAGGGAAATATAATAAAAAAAGAGAAAAAACTCGGTTGAAAAATAATAAGCGATGATACAGCGGTAGAGCTCTTTTGACATGTTTGACGTGGAAAAACCATTTATCACTCTTAGCTCTACTATATTTGTTATCATAGGTTAATTTTTTTTGTATTGATTGTTTGATCGACCCCAAACATTGATTTTTATGCGTATAAAAAACGGTACAAACGAGGTAAATAACTGAGCGGAATACAGGTGGCTCTTAAAGAAAGGTACGACTACGCAAATAACGTACATATTTGTATTTGATGGAAGAGAAAGAGATAAGTATCTTTTTCGTCGGCGTGTCACGAACGAGTCTACAGAACATTTTTTAAATAATGGTTTTGTTTTTTTAACAAAACAGTGGTTGTTCGTTGTGCGTCATTCCAACATCTCTTAAACAATGATATTTCCCAATGATGCGTAAAAGGTCACATCATAACTTTGAATCTAACAATCATTGCTTTTTGACAACGGCAATCAAATATGCAAATATGTTTCCGATGGGGTCTCGAAATATTTTCCCCCCTATTTCACTCTTCCTCTCTACCAATTTTGCTCATTTAATTTCATGATGTACACCGAAATATCAAAGGCGCGTAGGCATGTGATTTTTTATTTCCATGTATTTTCTTCTGATTCTTTGTTTCTTTTAAATATAACGAAAAAATACATTAAGTAAAGATGATATATATTGATTTGTCTCTAGCAGTAGATCGCAATTTCAAATAATTTCATTTTTAAGTAATTTTTTAATAATTTTATTAATTAATGTGAGTGTGTATGCGTGCGTGTGTGCGTGTGTGTCTATGTGAGAATGAAAGTAAGAAAAATTTTATTATGTCCTGGGAACGGGTTTCCTTAAGGACCACAATAACAAAAAAAAATATATGGCATATATATAATATAATAACAGCTCTCTAACCGGTAGAACAATAATTTGGTGATATAATAAATAACAGAGTGGTAGAACTATATAAATATATTTAATAGGTATATATTGTATAATAATATATTATATATAATCCATTAGATTTCGTGGTCCAATTGACCAAATAACCTTTTTCAATTAATTAATCTTTATGTAAAGTTTTGGTTGAGATACTTATAAATGTACATTCTTTAAAAAAAATTTTTTTTGGAGCTGCAAGCAACAGTGCAAACGGTTTTTAATTTGATAAAACCTTTCTTTATTTTATTTAGAAATCGTGAGATGCGGTCTGGTGTGATGTAGGTTTCAGAAAAACATTTTCTTTATCGTGCCAACGTTTCGATCTTTATTGAGATCANAAAACTTTATTCTAAAATTATATATATTTTATAATGTATATAATATTCAGTATAAAAGTATACATAGAACATATGATAATATATATAACAACAATGTAATACCAAATAAAAAATAAAAATAAAAAACAGAATTGAAAAACAATTTTATTTATTTATTTATACTTTTTATTTATTTGTTTTTAATTTTTAATTAATTAATTTTTGCACTTTTTTAAATATTAATTAATTTTAATTTTATTTTTTAAACAATGCTAATGTTTTGCTCACAGATAATTTTGTAAGAGTTAACTGTATATTGCGTTTTTAAATGTTTGTTGCTGGAATACATTAAAAAAGGATTTTTGATAAGAGGCAGTCCTGTACGAAGGCATATATAAATCTGCATCCGAACCCTTGGTTGATCTCATTCAAGCTGACTCTACTTGTAAATTGATTATATAAATATTGAAGGGATCTGGCTTACCATATCATACCATAGAGGAACGAACTTAAAAAAATTTCCTATATTCAACGTTAAGTCACTTCAAACGAAAATAGTATGGAGTAATGTGTTCACCACGTCTTGCTATAAAGGTGAGTCTAACCGAGGAGTTCAAACTTTCAAAGCTGTCTGTAATTTTGTGCCCAACTCTGCTGGATATCAAGAAAGACCAGAGAACAGAAGTCTAAGTGACGAATCACAAGTAAAGAAACCAACTGCTTTCTTATTTCGAATGGTAACATATTCTTATGTAGCTTTAGTTGGTACAGCGCATGATGCATCTTTTTGTCATACTATTCACTTGCAAGTTCATCTAAGAGTTTTACTAAATGCATCACCTAAGCACATCAAAAAATCGATAGAAGGAAAGTCAGTTACAAGTGCCTTTATTCTACTCAGTGAATTATAATCTAAGTTGTTAACATATCGGGAACTACCAATGACTTTCGCTTCCACTTTCTGCGCATTGAACGACTTTTGCTTTCAGCCCATTTACAAATACTTTCAACATGCAAGTTCACCTTCCTACTACCATCTTCTAATTCAGAACATGGCACATGGCAGTAAACCTGAAGGTCATCTGCGAACATCAAATATTTACTATATCTAATAGAAGCAGATGGAAATGGATCTGTGACACAAATTGTACCTAAGACTAAACCCTGTGGAATTTAAAGGGTTCCCACGAAGACGTTTCACCATTCGCTCCATTCACAGCTTGTTTTCTTACTGTGATTCAAAAGAGAGAGAGAGAGTGAGAGAGAGAGAAAAGAGAGAGAGAGAGAGAAAGAGAGAGAGAGAGAGAGAGAGAGAGAGAGAGAGAGAGAGAGAATGAGAGAGAGGCAAGAAAAAAAGAAAGAAAAATAAACGAACGAGAACTAGTTCCTCCTCGTTCCAGCTGTGCTCAAGTTCACGGCGCTTGATGATACTAAACCTTCAAGACCAAAGAAAAGTGCAGGTTTTAATCTGCCCTAACCGCCGTGAAATCGTAAAATCTTCGCAACAATGCTCTGATCATGCCAACGCCTAATTTTCTTTATGTAGAAAGTTGAAAAACGAGCTGGCAGTAGAATGAAATGATAAAGTTGGTTGTGGGTCAGATTTTAGTTGTTCATTTACTCTATTCTCTACAGCATAAATGTACTCACAGTATATTTCAAGTTTATCACATTATCAGGTGACTGTCATAGATAAGTTTCCAGTAGGAAGAAATAATTTCGATTTCAATTAATGTTACGTCATCCTGATCAGTCTTTCACATATTTTCTTTACTTTAGCGTTATATAAGGAGTTGACAAATAATGCTATCACGTGTTTTATTTTACAACATCTATATTGTATATTACAGATTATATATGAGATTGTATATTATTAAATCTATACTATACACTATAGAGAAAAAAATTAAGTAAAGATCATGTTTTTTCAATAATAGACCATTCAGACGAATCTAGCAATTGAATCTTGTATCCTTATAAAATGCTGATACCATTCTTTCTAATTTAATGAAAATACTTTAAAAAATATGCTAAAATAAACACGCAACTAATGCTTTTAGAACACGTGCAGTTTAACAATTTACAAGTACATCTTTATAAAGACTCTAATGAATTGAAATCCCTTGGTTGACAATTTTCGTCACTACCACGTCCAATTAATGAATGAAATGAGATAAATTCGTCATCATTATGAACAAACGTGACTGTCCTCAAATAAATGTCGGGAATGGGCGTCCCCAGAATATCATCCACATGATGTGATAAATAGCTAATTTCCAGTTTTAATGGCATAACTGTTGTTTCCCAATGCCTTCAATATCGCATAAAACCTATTTTTCTGTTCAATCTATTTTTAAAAAATTTAATTAAAAACACAGCAAACTAAAAAACAACAACTAAAAAATAACACAAAATAAATATCATAATTCTATTCAGACAAATGTCATTATTATAAATAACAATATATTTATACGTTTTACGTTTAATTTGACAAGATTTTATTATTGTATTTAATTGTAATTTTATACTTGGAGTATGCTTTTGTACAAACATTAGCTTACAATTATGGCTAACCTAAAAAATGTTTATACAACTTTTTTTTAATGTTTACAAAATGTTATAAAAATATTGTTTTAAACTGCATGTCAAAGAGACAGAGCAAAACTCTCTGAAAAATGAAACTACGTTTCTATTTATCCAAATGCTGGAAAAAGCCCACCCCCTCAATAAAATCCATATTGTAGGTATTGTTAGTTTTCTAATTATTTTCAAATTAATGGACGGTATTTTGCCTTCTGCTGACGACTGTGCATTCGAACATTCATAGTATTTCTATAATTATTCTGTCGTGGGATTAAAACAAAAGGATGAGTGAATCGTCTACGATAGTATTTCATAAAATATGGTTTTACCAGTCAGTGAATGCGAAATTTGTCCGGTTCTAACGAAAAATCTATATGATATGAATTTATACTATTAAATATAAGAATAATGGACTATATTAAAAGAGAATATTTGCTATTATTCTTCTAGATTTATATATCATTGACCTTTATTAATTAATCTTTTGCATTGTACAAATATTTATTATTTATAATAAGATAAATATTATAATGGTTTTTTTATATTAGTCATTCTAATATTGTGGAAAGGTAAACAAAAAGGTCAAACATGAGTACTTCAAAGATTGTAATACTGTTTTTCAATGTCGTAACTTTGTCAACTTAATATACAATTCACTAATTTCGTGGTCCGCTTGACCAATTAATACATTACAATTAATTAAGGTTTTTAGTTGAGATGAAAAAAAGTTAATGGCACGAGCGGGATTCGAACCCACGATCTTCGGCTAGATACGCCGCTGCTCTATCACTTGAGCTATCGTGACCTCGATCCACTCGGATATCAACTTCCTATCTCCACCCCACCTTATGAGTTTTCCCTCCTTTTTGCCATTTTTCAAATGTCGTGTAATCGGATTGGATTCTCGACGACAATTGAAATGGCCAGGGAGAGCTTTAGTGAAGTGTACTTCATTTTAATTCATTAAATTCACTAATTTCGTGGTCCGCTTGACCAATTAATACATTACAATTAATTAAGGTTTTTAGTTGAGATGAAAAAAAGTTAATGGCACGAGCGGAATTCGAACCCACGATCTTCGGCTAGATATGCATTGAAAAATGGCCAAAATGCGGTCACGGGATTAACCCCCTACTACCTTTAAAATGTTAAAACAAATCTGAGCGACAATCCTTTTTAAAAAGATACTATGTTCTTACTCATAGCAAGTTGTTTTGCAATGATCCGGATTTCGAGCTCTTAGGTCATCATCAGGTTGAAGGAGTTCTACAACTACGTCTGTCGTCATGAATCACAAAAGGTTTTTTTTTTATAGAAAAAAGTTTCTTTAAGGGCTCGAAATCCGGATCGTTGCAAAACAACTAACTGTGAGTAGGAACTATCTTTTTAAAAATGATTTAACACCGCACTCACTTTACCATTCATCATTTCTGAGAGTGTTGGATTTTTTCGACAGGTAGTATATTAAGTTAGTTATTTAGTCTATTATTATTTTTGTTACTAATGTAAGCAAGTAATTAAACTTATTTTTTAAAATGGCATGGCGTGTTTGATTACTGTGATGAGTAGGCAAGTACAGGAGCATCACTCCTAAGATTACATAAAAAAAATCTCACAAAAAATATATTGTCACAGTTCAAGGTTATAGTTTTATAAACCAAAAATTACATGATTTTCCAATTTAATTATAAACTATTATATTATGGGTATTTTGATATAGTGACATTATGTAGAATACGTCGTTATACTTGCGCTATTAAATATTTGTTGTTTTTATTTGGAGAATAAATGAAACATTGCCAGTCTAAGACGATGAAAATTTAAATGAGGCGAATGTAAAAAAAATAAAAGGTCTGTTGCAGTTTTAAACCCGCATAAGTCGGAAATGCGGTAATGCACAGTTGCGAGGAGATTAGTTAAAATTATGTTTTCAACAAGGCTCTTGCTAAGCCGGAGAGAGTTATCTCCGTTGGAGAAGAGCCGTCAGTGGCGTCACTTTCTCCCCTATTTTTCACAGCTCTATAGAAAAGCTTTTCTGCTATAAAAATCCCTGCTGTGGATTTTTTTCTGTAATTTTAAAAACTCAGGAAAAACCGGCTGTGGAAGGATTACGGTGAAACAACGCCGTCTCACGGAAATATATTTCGGTGTAAAACCCCTCTTGAATAAAATGGCGGTCTAAATGATTATCCGGAGAAAAATAAATCACGAAAAGGGGAAAAAACACAGAATAAATGAGTTTTAATATCTTAATTATGGGGTACTTAATTTGCGACTTGATCAAGGAAAAGTGGAAAACTTTGATCCCTTTAAACTTAACGATTCTCTTTAAAGCTGTGGTACCAGCTAATTTCCCCTTTTAAATGTTTTGGACGATGTTATTAGATTTAACTTGCGTTCAACACTTGCGGAAAATTACTAGCAAAAATTGTATTAATATCAACTTTTTATCACTTAGTTTCGTCAGGCACTAGTTTTTATTTCAATTTTAATTATTAAAAACACGATAAGGGACTTAAAAGAACGTAATAACTTTAATACAAAAAATAAGAATGAACACAAAAAATATTGCTCTAATTCTTTTAATTAGATACACTACAAATACATTACATAGTGTAGTACTATATTATTATTATTATTTATGCCCATAAAACTGAAAATTCTGCTTTTCCAAACCTTTATCTCTTATTCTAAAACAGATAAAGACATTTAACACACATAAAGTTTTTCACACTCCTTCCTATCTCCGAAGCTCCAGTAGCTACAGGGTAGTTCCTCCCCGGTCAAAAACCTAGACGATCCGTCGAAAAACCTCCACAAGTGAAAGATAAGTATTTAATATCTCTAACATTATAGCACACTGGAAGTCAATAATTTGAGCATATAGATCAAATAATAAAATCAAATATGTGTAACAATACAGATGGCGTCACACAGAAAACATAAAGGGTATTCACGATGCTTGTAAAATGTTAACTCGTGTTAACTCTAATAGAAAAATGTCCAGAAAGACCGTGAACGCCCCCTTCTTTTCTTAGCGTGTTAAACGTTAATTTTTCCGCAATGCTGCGCGTGGCGATTGGTACAACCAAAAATAAAGCTATTACTGTCCTTGAAAGTTGAAGCCTTGTCGTTTGTTTTGGTTTTATTTTGTGTTAAATTGTAAGATGCCAGAAGTGAATAAAAAAGGAACTCTTTCATTCAAAATGCTACCTATGCACTCGAAAAGTATTAACAAATGACACGCTCCAATTCGTGCCAACATATCTAAATTGTATCGTAACGTCTAACAGCCTATAACATTAAAGGGTAGGGGACGGATGTATGAGAGTATAAGGACATGTCAGAAATTAACAAAAGAAATGTATTGGTCTGATTTAATTAATATTTAAGAATAAAAATGCATGTAAACAAAAAACAGCTGTTAAATTCATGGCTGCCATGTTGGTTACCTACGCCCTAACGAATAGCAATGTGACTACATTTTCGACCTACAACACATAACATTGACCCTGGCCTGTTAGACGAGCAATGCTATCTAGCCGATTCTTACAAGACTACGTCATCATTTTTCTCGATCTAACACGACCTAACAGAGTTAACAGGGTTAACACAAAAATTTCGTGAATACTCCTAAAATTACCTTTCAAAATTAAATTTACATCGTTTCTCTTACCGGAATCGCAATACTCTCCGACTTAGAACAGCCTATCTACGATATAATTAATATAAGCCTTAATGTTACGATTTGTAAAAATAAAAATCAGGGAAAACGCCAATTCGAAAGGAAAATAACAAAAAAAAACCTCGTTCTTTCGTCAGCTTTGGAGGAAAATACTCTCTTTAGCAGGACTTCGAAACTTCTATAATGAAGTTATGAAGAACAACTATTTACAATGTCAAAACTAATGGTTTTACGGACAATGAAATTATGAATTGAATTTTCTATTCTTACATTGGAAATAAATATTCGAACGTGTTAGCTTTGTAATTATTAATTCTAGTTGAAAAGTCAAAAAGGGGGCCTTTTCCCTTATTTTTAATTTATAATTAAAAGAACAACCTAACAGGTGTTTAAAGATGTAAGGCTTTAGGTTTTTTCTTATTTATTTTTTGAATCCATTTTTTCTCGATGAATTTTAATTTAGATGGATATTTTGTTCCCGCGAGAGACTGTCATTTCTGGTTAATTATCAACTCTAAAAATTTACCATATTTCAGTCATTTTTCAAGGTTATTTCGTCTCTTTGGTTTAAAGAGAGGCGAAAAAATTGCCATTTATCGTCACCATTTTCTCAAAATCTTTTTAGTTTATTATAACCAGATTTTTACGTGTTATAATACAAATTACTAGTTAGTGGTTTTAAGAAGATGGTGAAATGTTAATTTTTCGGAACCATCTAACATTATTACACATTTTTTATAGAAACAAATTTATATCTACATACCGTGATTTTTTTATAATAACATTGTTCTATATGATTTTTAGCTAATTTTAGGGGGGTTGATGTCAACAACTGTCAATTATCACCGATTGTAGTTTCAAACTCATTCGTTATTTGTTATTGCTTTATAAAATAAATAAAAAAATATTGTCATGAAATATTTTTGAAAAAGTGTACCCAAAGGTGAAAAAATGCAACTCTCTACTGATTGAGATCGAATTTTTCCCGTTCCACCCACTTTATGCAAAAAAATGTTACGCCCTGATTATTTTTGAAGTGTATGGATAGACGCTGTTTTAATTTGAAAAGTATTTTTAGGACTCAGGTTCATGAATGAAAGGTTCATCAGATCACATGATTATCAACATTCTAAAAGTTATTTCCAGCCCTGCTAAAAGTCAAAATCTCGTAAGACCAGATAATTTTGTGCAAAAGAAGTTTTATTCCTTGAAAATTAAAAATTTATTTTATATTACGTTGTTTTATCTTTTACGGGCTGGATTACATACATGTGGGAATTATGCAGGAAATTTAAACAAATTTCATATTTCTCGAGAAAAAGTAAAAATGTTTCATGAAAAGAGCGGGTTATAATTTAAAATATCTTTACCCACTGAAGAAGCTAAAACGGGATACGTGTCTTGTTTAGACTACTTCGGTGTTCTTCTTTTTCTGTATTATAGTACAAAATTATGTTTTAGCCTTCAGCAGTCCAGTTCTCTCTCGACTACAAAGTTTAAACCCAAACTTTTATATTGAACCATTATTCATTGGCAAAATTACAACTTTAAAGTCCGACACTTCATTTTTGTGTGATAAGGTCCGATACTTCATTGTCAGGAATGTTGAATTCTGCGAAAGGCTGATGATCCTCCGTCTTTATCTCCTCCTTTCAGCTCGGTCTGCCTTTTCGGTCTGGTATGCCTCGCTGACACGACGGCTCATACAGACCACTGATAATGACGAAATCCCGATTCGCGTATAACAGGAAAAAACGAAACTAATAGATGCCAGTGTACTATTTTGTGTTGACTTTTGTTTTTAACGTAAGCATTTTTTACCATTGTCACATTAAATAGTGAGATATGTATAGAGATATACCGAGTAATGTGACCTACGTGACCTGCGAGGTGACGATTCTGTAATTTGGTGGTTACCGACCACTTTGGTCTGCCTAGTTTCACTGGTCTGGGTGATGGATGGATTATATCCGAAATGCATCTGATAGGCAAAACCAACTAGGATAGGCAGATCAAAATGTTTGTTGAGGACCAAATTTCGTGGAAATAGATTGATCGACGTCCTCTCCATGAACTATGTTTAAGCTTTCGCCATTACTGATTAATTATTTATTTCAAATTGGTTATTGGATAGCATTAATGGCCTTTTAGAGAATGTGTTTAACAAAATAAAATCCCTTTTCTTTATATTTTTGTTTTCTATGCTTCTCCTATTGCCTAAAGGAAATCCTCATACCGGTGGCCACCATTATATTTTCAAAAATTGTAACTTTTATGTTAAATAAAAATATGATTTACGTTACAGAGGTATATTCCTTTAATAGAAAGAGCTAGTGTCAATTTTTTCAAAATTGCCCACAAGTCTATGAAGAATGTTTACGATGAAGTTATGAAATTTTTATTTATTATGGGACCTTAGAGCATGTTTAAAAAAATAAAATCCCTTTACTTTATATTTTTGTTTTGTATGTACCTCTCCTAATACTTAAGGAAATCCTCATACCGGTGGCAACCATTATATTTTCAAAAATTGTACCTTTTTTGTTAAATAAAAATATGATTTACGTTCCAAAGAGTTATACTCCTTTAATAGAAAGAGCTAGTGTCAATTTTTTCAAAATTGCCCAAAGTCTATGAAGAATGTTTACGATGAAGTTATGAAATTAATGTGGAGTTTCAATCTTCATAGAGGTTAGTAGATAGGTGAAGAAAGGAAAAGACTAACTGTTGGGTTCACCAAGCTTTCGGCAACTTATAGTGCCATCATCAGGGCATCCCCAAGATTCATAACAGTCCAATCTGAGACGATGGTGTTCGTCGCTCCCTCTCCCATTAATTTTAATCCTTTGCACAGTCTTTAAAAAAAGCTATAATTCTAGTCAAAATACTCTGTAACTTATAAGAAATTGCTAGTCAGAACAAAATTGTTGAAACCACAATCATATGGATTTGGTTAGCGAGATGACTGTTTTCACCATGTTTAATGTAATAATAATAATAAGTTTATTGCACACACGAAGAAAATTAAAATTACAGATAATTCAGACGAGAAAATAAACTTAACCGTCTGCTGGAGCTTGGATTAATTATTAACTAATCCTATAAAACAAACGTACAAATTCATTAAGCTAAATATATGCTAAATATCTATAACAAAATACTAAAGATAAAGGCCACAAAATTGAGAATTAAAAATCAATGTGCCGAGCAGAAGCATCAAATATCAAGGGAAAGAGCAGGGGAAAAGAGATGAGCAGTAAAAGAGAAAAAGAAAAGAGTATTACTAGTTAAATTCGTTTACTATTAGCCTTCGATAGGCCCAGGCCGCTTTAGCATAATTTCCCAAGTGCGTCCAATCTGATTCGTTGAGCGATTTTATGAATCTGTCCATTGATAAGGTTCTTTCGCCGAACGCAGACAAACGATATGGGGACAGAATGGGGCATTCCGTTACAAAATGGAATATGTCTTCCTTTACCCGGTAATTGCATAACTCACACTCCTGTTGGCTGAGGAGATCATGTTTAATGTAATTTGCTGGCCTGTGCTTCAAAACCTTAAACCGAAGACGTCGTTACTATGGTTTTACCATGTTAATCGTTTTCTGCACTCTTGGGAAAGCCCTGATGATGACACTATAAGTTGCCGAAAGCTTGGTGAACCCAACAATTAGTCTTTTCCTTCCTTCACCTATTTACTGACCTCCATGAAGATTGAAACTTCACATAGATTACCTGCAGGTCGATCAACAAACATCATATCTTAAGTTATGAAATTTTTCTTTAATGGGACCTTTAGTTAAGTTTGTTTACCTTTATTCATTGTTCAATAAAAAAAAACCTTACAGAATGTCTTAACTTACTTAACAGATCCGATTCCTGCACGTTTTAGTTCCTCCGTGAAAGATCTGTAAGCAAAAAGGATCCTGTTTATTCGTGGCAGAATTGTTTCTCTAGGCTTCTTCAGAGAGATTTGTATTAATAGGATTTGTTCTGGGTTTTCCGACGGTCAAGTAGTTCTGTTATCCCAAGAAGGCTCGGACGGCTTTCAAGGATTCAGTGCCCCTATTTAATTGTGTTTACCCTTCAGTCCTTCTTCTCCATTGGGAAAGTTCTTTCTCCCAAAAAATAGTACTAGTCTTAACGAGATTCAAACAAGGAGGGCAAACTTTAACAATAAAACGTGGAAAAAACGAAACATGTATACTCTGGGGTTACATTTTGATCGCCCAAACGGAGAAATTTCATATTGATGTTATTGCACACGAGTTAGAAAAGAAACTTGCGCCGTTGCAAACACCATAGACGCGAGACAAGTTTTGAATGCATTAAAATAAGCTAGCGACCGGACCGAAAAGGAAAGAAGTAATACATTTTATGCTTCAGGGAGGTTTAAATAGAGTGTACGGAACTTCGCCCCTTGTGGGAAATAGCACCTGGTAACTCGTGTCTGCCGGCCCTTCTGGTTTTTCCTCTATTTATTTACTTGAACTTCCACCTCTGGCATAAATCATATTTCTTTTTTATCGCGTTTAAATTTATGCCCATCGGTGATATTATTTATGTAGCTATCCTGGCGTGTCTCACTTGAGTCTTTACCTAAGGGGACCAAGAACGACCAGACTCGTTTTACAGTCTACTATTTCAACGAAATTATCCTTTCTCTGTAAATGGCAATTACGCGATCATTTCTGCTCACACATATAAAATGCCGACCCACTTTCATAAATCCCCCCGGCGACTATCTGATCCTCCGTTTTATGTACAAAACAAACATAACCGCCCAAACACGAAACCGCAGGAGCGATTCAGTACTCACTTAAAAAGATAACAGTTCACACTTATCTAGTCTAACTATGCAAATAGGCACTATTATGCATACTTTTTGTTAATTAGTTTTCGTTTCTACACGAGCTAAAATAGCTTTAATTCTTTTTACTTACGCGTGCAAACATTTACGTCATGAGATATATAGAATAACATAATACAATTTGTTCGCAGCTTATCGCTCCCTTATAATGCTGGTCCCTTTATCCTTGCTGACATTGACCAAATAGAGACCTAATCTCGAATTTCCTCTCCCGCACATTTGACTTTCATTATGTGAAAAGCGATGATAGGGGGACACTGGTAACCGAGCAGACATTTTACAGAAGTGTCGTTTACACGCACTTTTGTAAACGACACTTCTGTAAAACACAAAGATACGCACTTTTACATGCAAACGCAAAAATAAAACCACTAAATAAAAATGCCCAAAAGGTTTAAAATGATGACATTTGTCCCAATTATTTCCTTTTTTTCTGAACACGTCTATTCTCATTTATACTCATATAAAAACAGAGCTAACTTTAACCAATCGTTTATCTTAAAGCTTAACAAGATCTACTATCAACTACGATCAAGAAAAAATCTAAAAGCAATTCTTGTTTCTTATTCAATAGCAGCAAAAGGTTTTTCACCTCGACGTGCTGGTGTACCGCAGGGCAGTGTTCTGGCCCCCGTACTGTACCAAGTGTACACAGCAGACCTCCCATCCCATCCTCAAACTACCACTCTAACCTTTGCAGATACAGCGATCCTTTCAAGCAATTCTGATCCAGTCATTTCTACTCGAAACTTTCAAGAACACCTGACACTAGTGGAATCATGGTGTAAAAACAAAGACTAAAATTCAGCCCAGAAAAATCCATCACATAACCTTCACCCTCCGCAAAAAGATCTCACTTCCAGTCTACTTCAATCAAATACCCCTCCCAACTGTGGACAAGGTGCGCTACCTAGGACTAAACATTGACAAATGTCCGACGTGGAATTCCCACACACGACTGAAATGACAAGAAGTTATGAAACTTACAAAGAACTTTCATGATTTCTTGACGAACGTTCTAACCTACCTCTCTTAAGCAAAAGACAACTTTATATCACCCTAGTGAAGTTGATATGGACTTATGGATTGTAAGTGGGTTCAGTCAACATCCCAATATCCTACGCGTCCAAAGAGCTCAATCCATAATCCTCAGAAAAATCCTTAATGCTCCATTTTATGTGCCCAATGAAACCATATAGACCTAAATATTCCTTTTGTCCAAGATGTAATCCGCTCCCGTTACCGAAAATTTTACACAAACTTCTCAACCATTATAAATCCTCAAAAAAACACTGCTTCCTCCAAAAATCGGAACAAGGGATCAATATATCCACTGGTGTGCTCGAGCACTACTCTCATATTGGGTGGCATTCTGCGCGTTCCCTATATTGAGCCAAGTTTGTCTGAACCTTTTCGGGTATCCCGACATGACGGAAGTATCGCGTATCTCCGGTGAACAACGTTTTTCTCGAGAGGACACGGCCAGAGCGTGCTCACTATTCATAAACATATTATGAATATCACTATCGAGGAGGCAAGAGTAAAAACATGAAATATGAATTTTGTGAGACATGCGTTGACTATTAATCCTATCTCAGATTTAAAAAAAGTTACATTGATGAAAAACATTGAAGAACTTTAGCTCATATATTAACGGTTGTAATTTTATTGAGTAAATGAATGTAAGTGTTTTTATTGTTGAAGCTAATATGGTTACAAAAATCATAGTTAATTAAAAAAACATTTTAAATTGTTTTGTATGAATTTTATGAAGAAAATCTGATAAAATCAAAGTCTACCAAACGCTTAGAACGATCTAATTAAAATTTAAACTTTTTTTAACAAGCTTTTTATCTGCGGCCAAAAAAATAATTAACTTAAACCAACCCAAAATTAAAGTCGTAAAACTCAATTTAAAAAATCCAGCTCCTACTTAAGGTGAATCACGGTATGAATATACAATAGAAGGTTATTAAACCCGTTTCCCTTGTGGCAGGGAAAGAGTGCAAATTTTTCCAAAATCAGAACATACTGGAGTTGAACAGAGCTAAAAATCTGAAAGGCTAGACATCTGCAAAAGATCTGCTAATATTATAAGTAACAGCCTTCGGGCTGGTTTATTAGCGTCCTCTAGAGGCTTTCTTTCCCCTTTTCCTCAAGTTATGAGTTAATGTCCTCCAAGGACTCTTATTTTCTTTTATCTACGTCATTACATAAATAGACTGAAACTGTGGTGAAAAAAATTGCTTTATAAGAGTATTATAAGAAAAAGAATGATAAATCGTCTTTGTAATTACATTATCATAACTGTATTGGTTTATGTAAAGTTGGAGGCATTTCATTTGATCAAAATTCTATTCTTTTTTTACTTTGTATTTTTTTAAACTAAATTGCAATTTCGACAGGTCAATTATCAAGTATCATTTACCGACCAAAACGTTTTACAAAATTTGACAATTTATTACAAAACATTTTCAATATAAAATACTTTGTGCGTATTTGTACTAATTACTTTGAGATGTCACTAATTAGAGCTCGGATTCTTATGACTTATGCGAGTGATAAAAATAAAAATAGACTCGTGCCAATGGATCAGCTTCAGAGGCTTAAAATATATGACAGCATACATCATGCATATCGGTCCTGCCCGGGGCTGAGTGTGCAGAATCTGGCGAATCCTCAAAAAATATTGCCTGTTCTTTAAGGCAACATTTGTCGCAAAGATTTCATCTTTTGTAACAAGGGAGACAAATGTGGGAAACGTTCAAACGTGAATTATTCAATAGGTACAAATAAATATTTCCCAAGAAAAAAAAAGGAGTTAACAACATTCAGAGTTGAAACAGGCCAAACACGAATTACCCACATATAATTTAAGATTTGAAAATTACAATATACTGTTAATATATGTGGGGATTAGTGACCGATAATCGATAATTATTCAGAAATCGTGCGATTTGGTGTGATGTAGGTTTCAGAAAAACATTTTCTTTATCGTGCCAACGTTTAGATCTTTATTGAGATCATCTTCAGGGCCTGGGATTTACACAAACATTGTTTACAATTAACAAATACATTTAGGATGTGGAAAAGTGAATTTATACAATGCAAAATATATTTTTTATATTCAATCAAAGTATTTCTACTCACTGAAAGTGTTTGTCTTCTGTGAAATTGTGCCATTCTTGCGTGTCGTGTTGAGAGTGCCAGTGAGATTTTGCTGTTTTATGTTTATATACTTTTCCACAACCTAAATTTATTTGTTAATTGTAAACAATGTTTGTAAATCCCAGGCCCTGAAGATGACCTCAATAAAGATCGAAACGTTGGCACGATAAAAAAAATGTTTTTCTGAAACCTTCACACCAGACCGCATCTCACGATTTCTGAATAATACTGTTAATATATGATGTATTAATAAATAAATAATGTCGGAAATTTTTTTACAAATCTTTTGTTTAACATATAAGTTTTATTCGTCTTTGTAAACGCCGGATTTGTGGCCACATCGACCTCGTCAGTTGGTCGGAGAATAATGAGGACTTTTGGGCAGTATTTCCTAAGTCAGGATTATATCAAGGGTGCTACAGCAAATGCACATTTTTTAGCTTACTTTTAAGCCCTGCGAAGTTTGCCGTTATATCCAAGAATTTTTTTTTTAAATAAACCCTCTGGGTGCCCATTTGTAAGTATGTCGCGTTCGAATGCAGGGCCGCTGGATTCGAACCCGGGACCTTTGCCTGACAGTGATGAGCGCCGTGTCAACGCCTAAACGGTTGCGGCCATCGACGCCCCCCTGTTTACCCTGTTCCAGACAAATTTTGTTGATCTCGTAGGCTTGGAGAGCCTTTAGAACTGCCTTGGTGAATTACTTCTTGATTTCTGTGCAAAATCTTTAATTGCACAATACACTCTAGTGCAATTTACTCACTTCTAAAATAAATATTTGTTACAATTCATAAATCGGATAAATCTCTGGTTCCGAACGTACACAGACAGTGCACAGTTTTTAAGACGTTAACGAACTATTTTACTACAGAGAAACTTAAAAAATCATTGGTCATGGGGAAACACAAAAAAGAGAATCCAGCCCAAGCCTGGAGCCAGTCTTCCTGGAGGTCCAATGCTGCACCCTACTCGGAAAAAGTTTAAGCAAGTGAATAATCTTTTCCCTCCAGAAATTTGAACTGTTACAAAGAAAATTGTGACTGGGGATAAAAGAAAAATTTTAACGACAACGTTGCTAGAAAAAAGTTTTGCCTGGATCAACACATTTAGCCACGACAATGGTTGGTTTAAACCCAAAAAAATTACGATCAATAAAAGGGAAAAGGGGGACTCGGAAGAGACCGATACGATTTGATTCTCTTCTACGAACCCAAATTATAAATACTGACTTCTAATGCGCTCAATTTATTTCGAAAACGGATTTTGAAGGAAAACGCCCAGATTAACATCAATTGTGTAATATTACATGTGGACAACAATTACTGAACTTTGTGTGTTGGTTTTACCTTTTACAGAAGAAGACATCAAAAGAAGAACTTCTAGTGAAACCATTTTAAAAAGATAGTTCCTACACAGTAAGCACACACACACACACACACACACACACACACACACACACACACACACACACACACACAGAGTACTTACTGTGAGTAGGAACTGTCTTTCTAAAAGGATTGAACACCGCACTCACTCCACCATACATCATTTCTATGACCTTCTGATGTTCTTCAGCAGTAAAGGCATTATTGGAGGAAAAATATTACGGACCTTACTAACTGAATGAAAATGTTATGTCAATGATAAAAATTATATATTATAGCAAATAAATTAATTACAGTTAACGAATTTGCAATTTGATCAGATTCGAACACAACAGAATTTTTTAGCCGTTTGTCACAATCATGATGAAATATTAACTGACGATGGGACTGACGCTGATCGAGTATTGAAAATACTCTTCGATCATCCAACTTGTCACCTAGCAGATTATTTTCTTTGCTCATGTTTGAACAGCGTTCTCGATCATAATGCAATTCGAGAAGGTCGACATGAGATTTTAATAGATAATTAGGTATACAATATTTTAAATTAGCGAGCAGCGACAATGTTTTATTACGGTATCAAAGAATTTATTGTTATTCCTAAATTGGATAAAATTCAAGTAGATATAAATTTTGTTTTGCCAAAGTCAAACTTCCATTTGATTAATGCATTTAAGTTTAGTGGTCTGATTGACCATATTATTATTTCAATTAATTATTTATTCTTTTTATGTAAGTCTTGATTGAGATGAAAAAACTAGTGTAAAGAGGGGGATTCGAACATACGACCTTCGTCTCAATACGCCGCTCCTTTAACCTCTTGATTAGATCGAAATCACGATAGCAATAGCAGCGGCGTAATAAGCCGAAGGTCGAGGGTTCGAATCCGCTCGTGTCACTAGCTTCTTCATCTCAACCAAGACCTAACATAAAAATAAAAACTTCCATTTGATGTTGAACGTTCACTAATCAGTTAACCTACTCAAATTAATGAACTATACAGAGAAAACTTGAAATAGATCAATTTGTTGAATTGTTTTCTATTGCAGCAAATTGATTTTTTTATCTATTGCACTGAAATGGTGATAGTATGTGATTTAAACAAATCATGAACTAAGTAAAAATCTTTTTTTAAAATGGGAAAAGAGAAAAACTACGTCTTTTTTAAAATCTATAATAGTTTTTCATACAACATGTTAATGAGGATGAAATAACTAAACTATAGGTACAAGAAGTAATATGTAATAAGACATTAGATAAATATTAAAGAGCTTGAATAAAAAATAAATGTATTCATTGTGCTAGGAAGATTTTCAAGTGTAAAAACCGTTAAGCATAAAATAACCGTTGGAAGGGTGAATTGTTAAGTAAATCTGACTTGATCAAGCCGGATATCTCGAGGGCTTTGGACCTCTTTTCCTCAACGCGGTGAGATACGACTGTCATCGTCATGGTACGTGTCTTGTACGGGAGAAAAAAACCTCTCATTTATCCGAAAGACGTGATGCCGTCGGCTTCCCCTCGCCTCGAGATTGTCTCGGTGTAGGTGCTCCCTTCCAATCAGACCCTGGGGTCGTTAAGGGTTTAACCGCCGCCAACCGTACCCATTATGGGTCCGGTTTATTTCGTCAAGTACAACCTTTAAAGACCCATGGAAACATACCTTGATTTCAACTTATGCTGGTTCCAATTTTTTTTAGTATTTGATACAGATGAAAATTTCTAATAATTTTTTGACTTTCATTTTTGTAGTATATAGTTTATACGAATATTGCGTTACTTTATTTTCTATCTTTTAGGACGTAGTTAATTCAGAACCATTAATTATATTGCTTTTGCATTCTCTCTCTCACTCTCTCTCTCTCTCTCTCTCTCTCTCTCTTTCTCTCTCTCTCTCTCTCTTCTAATTTTATAATTTCTAATCTCTCTAGTAAAAATCTTCATAAGTTACATGTTATAAATATTTTTATACGCTATATCTGTCATCTATACTATGTTTCTAGAATTTATTACAAGTACTATAACTTATCCATTTTAAAAATTGATGATTTGTTAAAATAAAACATTTTAATTATTTTCCTTGACGTAATAACAGTACAGAATCCATTTGAGCCTATTTGATATTGTTTCTCATTTCAATGCAAAAAAAATATTTTTACACGAAATCAAACTGAATTTAAATTGCCGTTGTGTGGTACACACTGTTTTTATAAATTATTCTTAGCACTCAAATTATTAGGTTTGCCGTTTTCGAATAAAACCAACTTTTCCTGGTAGCATTTTTTATTAGATTTGAATAGTTTTCTTTTCGCAGTGATTTATAAAACTGGAAAAGACGAACAATATTTTTTTGAAACACAGCTCAGAATGAAATCGCAGTTAAATACCGTACACGAATTACCTAAGGGTACAATTCACTATCAAATTGCTCATTATAAAGATTAAAGACGGCCCTAAAAACCAGTTGGCGTGTTTTATTTAGTCGACTCATGTTTTATTAAAGGGCTCGCCGCCTAAATTCAGTTCTCGTAATCCTAAAGGCTCTTCCAGTTTCAAATCCTCGTAATCCCATTACTCAAGAATATGTTCAAGGACAACAACCAATTTTAAACAGTTCTAATCTTATTTACTTAGCAAGGGTTTGGCTTAGAAATTTTAATTTGAATACATTTAATTCCCAGCTTGAGAGCGGTCCTAGGATTTAGTTTATCTCTTTGCCCCCACACCATTTGCCATTGTTCATATTGAAATATCATATAGGATTGTAAATATTTGCAGTTTTTATTTAAAATTAAAATCATACACAAAACAATGTTATACTTTTTTAAAACGGCAGTTAAACCATATGTTGTTTTCATACTTTAAGTGATTAGTTCTATCTACTAACCGGTCCTGAAATGAAAATTTCTTCTCAGGTTAGAACTTTATCATGAAATCATGTTGAAAAATGTGTATATGCTTATGAAAATAATTGAAAAGAAAGGATTTTAAAGAAGAGCGACTTACGTTGAATACTCACTAATTCTGTCATAGCTATTCATTGAACTGTTTATAGATAAAGGTAGGCGTGACACATTAGCTCAGATTGAATGTCAATGAGCGTTATCCATTTCCAAAGGAGTAAATTTATTGTTCAAGAAGCCACCAGAACTCTAATTAGCCCTGAGGCACCGGCTCACTATTCGTTTGTTCGGGGGGAAGGGGTCAGGATTATGTATTTAGTGCAGTAAGCAGTGAATGTTGCCTGGGCGTGCATAAGATAGGGACTAATCCGGTGCTTACCCTAAAGAGCCTCTCCTATCTAACTGCTTCTCCTTAAACCTGCCCTTTAAAGGGCGTTAACTGTCCTACGAATATAAGGGGACTATAATGGCTGTTAATTGCGTGGTCAATTAACCGTGATGGAGTGGGCAAATGGTTGAGTGATCATTCCTCTCCATATTCTTCTCGTATTCGAGATTCCATTAGTACGACTTGTCCCTTTTGAATTACGTGGTCAAATCGCTGCCGTTTATATTGAATCAGAATCATAATCACTTTCAGAATTAGCATTTATTTCGATGGGCCGTTTTGATCAACTAGTTAGAATGATCGTATTAATATTCATTTATGTAAATTCAAATATGCAAAAACAAGTTGTTTGTAAAAGTTATTTTTTCTCACTAGTTTTTTCAACAAAAATACATAAAAATAAAATAAAAGAATAATTGCTTTTAAAGTTTTAGCGATGTAGTTTATCGACCAGCTACTTCAATGCTCTCAGTTATCGGGCTTGTGGTCAATATAAACAGCAAGGTTTTGTTTTATTGCCAAGCTTTCGACTATATGTTTAGTTTTTCTCAAGGCTCTACAATGTCAAGCCACACAGTCAAGCACACAAGCCTTGAGAAAGACTAAATATATAGTCGAAAGCTTGACAATAAAACAAAACCCGGACTGTTTATATTGACCACAGACCCGATAACTGAAAGCTTTAAAGTTTTGGAAAAGACAAAAACAAATAAAGGTTGATTGGTACTATTAGAATCTTTCAACAATGTGTGGTGATTAGTGATCGTTAGTCGATGATTATTTGGAAATGGTGAGATGCG
This sequence comes from Cimex lectularius, assembly GCF_000648675.2. Classification (NCBI taxonomy): domain Eukaryota; kingdom Metazoa; phylum Arthropoda; class Insecta; order Hemiptera; family Cimicidae; genus Cimex; species Cimex lectularius. Next base: position 28,055 of record NW_019392829.1, on the reverse strand, counting down.
GTCTGGTGTGACGTAGGTTTCAGAAAAACATTTTCTTTATCGTACCAACGTTTCGATCTTTATTCAGATCATCTTCAGGGCCTGGGATTTACAAACATTGTTTAAATTTAACAAATATATGTAAGATGTGGTAAAAAGTGAATTTATACAAAAAAAAAAAAAAATTCAATCAAAGTATTTCTACTCACTCAAAGTGTTTCTTTTCTGCGTAATTGTGCCATTCTTGCGAGCCGTGATGAGAGTGCCAGTGAGATATTGCTGTTTTATGGTTTTATACGTTGGATTTTGAAGGGGCGGGAAAGGAAGTCGGTATAGTACTTGGATTTCCAAATAATCTTTCAACAATGTTAAATTAAAGTGAAAAAAATGAGAATGATATCAATAAAACATCCTTCTATAAGGTATATGAATTAGGAGTTTCCAGTATGGTCACTTGGATATTTGTGCAGTGAAACCTCCGCCTCCGCGTGGCGTCATAATGGACTAACTGAACCAACTACTATGGCCGTCAAACAAGGGTGCCTGTTAACCCACTTTTTGCCCTTTTAAAGAACGGAGGTAAACCAGAGTAAGCCAAAAAGTTTTCAGGAAAGAGGGAAGACCTGCTAAACTAGACAAATGGTTTTATAAAAAATAATTAATACAAATAGTTAACAAATATTTGGGTGTAAATGTGTGGTGATTAGTGACCGCTAGTCGATGATTATTTGGAAATGGTGAGATGCGGTCTGGTGTGACGTAGGTTTTAGAAAAACATTTTCTTTTTCGTGCCAACGTTTCGATCTTTATTGAGATCATCTTCAGGGCCTTCACCATTTTTAGATACACTAGTAATAAAACAATCAGATTAATCACAGATTGGTATCAAAAACCAAGAAACTCAGATCGCTACCTCTACTTAACACGGCCAAAGAGCTACTTCACAGAATTATTACTATAAGCCATAAATCATTTCACTACATGAACGAATAAAGATATACAAACATATCCTCCATAAAAATCATACCCTAAACATATAATCAACAGAATAATCAACAACTACAACTCAACACTAACACCATGTACTATTACTAATAATACTACATCAATTCTATAAAATACAGACAAACCAGCATTCATATCTATGCCATTCGTCCACGGCCTACCACATAAATCAAACAGATTTCTCTCTTCAGATAACTTTAAAATAGCTTTCAAAAACTATAAAACAATTCACACAATTTTTTCCAAAATTAAAGATCTCACACCAGTAAAAAATAAATCTGACGTAATTTACAAAATCAATTGTTCAAATGTCCAGCAACTTATATCGGTGTTACATCCCGATATGTGGATAAGAGAGTAAAGCAACATATCTATGATTGGAAAATCCTACAGCACTGGCTACCCACCATTTTGAACAAAAACACAATTTCGACTTCAACAATTCAAAAATATTACACACAGAACAAAACAAACAAACGTAACTTTTTAGAAATGTTTACATCAACAGAGAGAAACACAGCATCAATTACAGAACAGACACATGTAAACTTAGTTGCACCTACGCCAATATCATTAATCAAATTCAATATCGATGACGTACATATATCATCATCACATCACACAAAACATATAATGTAACATATAAAACATCAACACATTCCATACTTCAAACATTTCTACATAGTCTAATTTTTCAACAATTTGGCTTTCCTTTTCCTAATTATCCTTCCTAATAATCCTGAAAGGATAATCATGCCGAACCATTAAAAACGTTTTTTCCATTGTCGGCTTCTTTCACCTCAAAGACGCCGATCCTTATACAAAAAATGTCAGTGGCACTCTCAACCCGACAAGCAAGAATGGTACAATTACACAGAAGAAAAGACTTTGAGCCCTGAAGATGATTTCAATAAAGATCGAAACGTTGGCACGATAAAGAAAATGTTTTTCTGAAATCTACATCACACCAGACCGCATCTCACGATTTCTGAATAAATATTTTTTTTGCATTGTATAAATTCACTTTTTTCCACATCCTACATGTATTTGTTAAATTTAAACAATGTTTGTAAATCTCAGGCCCTGAAAATGATGTCAATAAAAATCGAAACGATGGCACGATAAAGAAAATGTTTAATCCTTTTTTTTAAAAAAGATAGTTCCTACTCACAGTAAGTTGTTTTCCAACGACCGGATTTCGAGTCCCTTAGTTCATCATCAGATTGAAGGATTTCTACAACCTGATGATGAACTAAGCGGCTCGAATTCCAGACGTTGGAAAACAACTTACTGTGAGTAGGAACTACCTTTTTACAAAATGATTGAACACCGCACTCACTCCATCATTCACCATTTCTAAGAAAATATTTTTCTAAAACCTATGTCACTCCAGACCGCATCTCACCATTTCCGAATAATCATTTGGGTATAACTTAAACCCCTTAACTGTATAATTGGAGCAACATTTTACAGAAAAGAAAGAAATTTCAAAATTTGTTCTGCGATACTGTGTTACGAGGAACATGTCTGGGGTCATCGCAGCTATAAAAGTATGGAAATAACCTTCAAATATTTTATAAAGAAATGTTTTGGTTTGCCTACATTTCAACCACATTTGACTATATCGTTTATTTAAAATCTGGACTTTTCTAAGTAGTTTCGTTCATTTTTAAAGTTAATCTTATTTTTATAATTAAATATCTAAACTTGTTACCTAGTAGATATCCAATAATAGTTTAAAGTGAAATAATCGATAAAAAATTGTTTTGAATGATATAAACTCTGAGTGAAGTGTAATTTTAATATGATGGATGTATTGCAGAATAAAAAACAAATTGTAATTTAATAGATAAAATTAAAATTTTTGTGTTTAATAATGTAATTTTGTGTTTAAGTCTAAGAGTGGAAAATAGTAATCGTCATCCCTATATAAGGAATTGTGTAGTGTAAGGTCTGAAATAAACTGTCTACAATATAATCTTAGATTTATGTTTTGTGTACATAGATCTAAGTCTTTATATGTAATCTAATTTTCTCTAAGTGTAATGTTTTGGCAGTTGATTTTAACTTATTGTATTTGCGTTTCATTCTTATTTTTATTTTCATTTATTTCTATCAACATGATTGACATGATTGTTTCTAGTTTTGTTCTTAGACAACTTCACAGCCGGCCTAAATGGCTATGAGTATGTAAAGAAAATGCTATATAATGTTTGTATTTGTTAATAAAGACTTTTTTCTTAACAAAAACTCCTTAATGGTTTTATCTTAAGTTAGGTATATCAAAAGTTGAAAACGACAATCCTAATCGAGAAAGCTTTGTGACCGGTGGGTTTTGAACAGTTTGGAATCAAAGAACAGCCCGTATTTTTAAATTTAGTTACTGCTTGAAAATTTCTTTTCGCTTAAATTATGCTTAAATTTTCTATTATGTAATCTAACTGACTTAATGCAAACGTTAAAATGTTCCCGACGCTGAGAGTTTATTTTATATCCTTTGAGCCATCTTAATGAATTGAACATTCAAGTACCTCAAATACATTTTTTCTTGCAAGATTTCAATGCAAACAATTAGTATTTCATAAATATTTTTATGTTTTTATTAGATATATTTTTATAATATATAATATTGGTTTTTATACATTTTTTAGAGGTCTTATGAACTCCGCATATATCCAAGGAGACGACCATACAATTTAACATGAAAATAACATAGTTTCTTTTAAATTTTGATATCCCAACTATTCCTTAAACATTTAATTACACTTAAAAGCGTTGCTAATATACAATGCTAATATACAGGTACAGTGTCTTTATGATATATACACCCAAAAACCTATTGTTGAGGGTAAATTTATCCTACGTGGTTCTGTCGTTTTGAAAAACTTCGATTCATCAATTTTGACAGTTTATTTAGGTCCACCAATTTTCGAAAGTTTTGAAAAAGAGAATACGCACATATTTCTAGTAAGAAGTTTTCCCAGTTTATAATGGAGTACATCCAAGTACATAATTTGTAGTTGTGGGTTTTTCTCATAAATATGTAAAAAATACATTAACATGATTACGTACTTGATGATAATTTAATGATTATTTATTCCCTTCTAACCACGTACCTTTTCTTACCCTGCCGCTCCTTTTTTGTATTGCGTCTCCACCTGTTGTGTGATTCACTCACACTAAGATGTATTTACGTCCGCCATCGGAGTAAGGCGTAATATGCATCTGCATACCTTATGACTCAAGAAATCAACTGCCTTTTAATCAACGGAACTGTAACTCTGCAGTGAAAATGAAACTCAAGCATACGGCGCTCGGCAAAAATGACCACATGGCAACTACTGCTAAAGTTCAACTTCCGGTGCTAAAGTCCAGGAATATCGGATTTTATTACACGCCTTATTACACAACATAAAAATATATTTAATAGTTTCAGCTGTGCGGTCGTATAACAGAAAAACCCAAAAAGGGGATCAATAGGGCTACTGGAGGACTGCAATGTACGGTCTGACTCCAACCAGATTTATTCGGAAAATATAACAAATAAAACAATTTAAATGAAAATAAAAAAGGTTTGTACAGCAAACACAAGTAAAATAAAATATAAATGAAGATTTAGGATTTAAGACTTACTTCTTAGCGGGGGCAGGACAGTCAAAGGCATAGGAAAAGACGTGTTTTCGAGTAGGAAGGCCCACTTACGACTTCCTTGGATAGTGACGTCGGGCTGCGAGTTAAATATGTAAAAAGGTTCAAATAACATAAAACGGGGTGAAAAATGCAGCTTTAATAAAAGCTGGAGTTACTGAGTACAAGGACCGAGCAAGGCTAACTGAAAAAATAACGCGCAGTGGTTGGGCGGTTTATCTCTCGCGACTAGGCATTTGTTTACAATAATATATTAACAAAACAATTTTTTTTCTCCTTGAAAAACCAACAATAATCCAAGGTTTTTTGGTACTAGGGGTTGCTTTGAAGTGGAGAGATTCTAGATGGTCTTTGTTTCTGGCGATTTGACGATGGAAGTTATACACTGGTGGGTCTGGATCAGAGAGAAAGGAAGAAGAAATTTACAAAACATGGAGGCATGTAACATAAAAGATGGAAAATAAATTACTGTTAACAGAAAAACTAGTATTTTTCTAATATTTTTTACCCATCTACCTCCCCGCTGTGAAAAAAAAACTCTGATGATACTTCGATCCAATATACTAATTTCTACCGAAATCCAAATATCCTCAATAAATTGATTGTTATAAGAAATTAAATGTATTTTGAAATGAAATTTTGAAGCAATTGAAAGTTCACCACCAGACCTCTTGCTGTTAGTAAAACTGATCTCTTCGTAGCACATTATAGCAGGGTAGAAAAAATTCACCTGATAGAACACAGATAGATAGAAGAAAAATGATATCATAGTTGCAAGTATTAATCTATATATCTTTCATGGTCATTATTGACCATATTAGTTGTGTCAAGTAATTATTCTTTTTATCTAAGATTTTGGTCGAGATGAAAAATTACCCTACGTTTGTGGGTTCGAATCCCGCTGGTGACACTAACATTTTCATCTCGACCAAGACTTAGATAAAAAGGATAGTTAATTGTTACAAGTATTTTTTACTTTATAAAATTGATTAGATTTTGACTTAAGGTGATTCGCATTTTGATAATAAATATTTACACACTTATTATAATCTATATTTTAGCGAAGGTATGTTTTGTCAATTATGTTTCCGCTTTTTAAGGAGATTGTTTAACATCCTGGAAAACTATATCTCAGGCGCTCTCTTTGTTCTTCTTTTTTAGACAGAAGTAAAGTCTCTGTTTGACCTCATCATTGTCATTTGTCTGGCAATATATACATCTAGAATTCTGTATTATTTTGAACCTGTGGATGTACGGCTGGAACGCTCCACGGCTTGTCAAAATTTGGTTATCCACGTTGAAAACCCCATATAAAAGCTCTGCTATACATTTTGGAAAAATATAAGTCAATCTACCTTTTGAATTATTTCACCATAATCGCTAAACATTTTCGAAAATTTTCCCTTCGAAAATTGTCATTCTCTCATTTCTGAGTTATTCCACCTCCTGCACTACAAAATTATCAGGTTTAGTGTTTATTTCCTTTAGCTCTTATCTCTAAATTGACTGGTGCTGCTTCTCCATCAGAACGCCGGTATTGATACGTTTTAATTATTTTAGATGTCTGCAGCATTGCTATTAATTGAATATGTTCTAATATAATTTTTTAATTTCCTAATATACGTTTAACTTGATGTTTAAAAGAAATAACATATTTACATAATATACATGTATACCTATTTATTTGTAAAAATATATATACTAGTATTTATTATCCAAAATTGGTTTGATTTGGCTTTTTTAATGATTGCAATCAATCCACTGGAATCACTTATGGAATTTCCGGGATGGACTAGATCGTTGGAAGACGGCATGGCCGATTTGGTCAACCAATTTGCTGCTTGATCCAAGGCATGTAGTGGTCGACAGAGGCGAAAACCGTTGGTTTCCGGTTTCCGCAATCGATCCCCCAGGAAATTATTCCGACCTGCACGAGCCTGGTGTCGTCCTTCTGTTGTGGACAGATAAGCGGGCCGCCACCGTCTCCCTAAAGACATCAAGGGAAGATATTATAAAAAGAATAAAAACAAACGTCATACTACAAATGCTATAAAATGGATTTTGTTCTTTCCCCTGGCAAATCCATAAAACGGACGTTCCCGTATCTTACCTTCCAGATTTCTTTAGTGATTTCTCCAACGGCGCAGAAGAATCCGGGATGGAGCGAGAAGTTCTTGCCGAGCGGTGTATGCCGCATCCTATTTTCGCATTCGTCCTTCGAGATTATCGATTGGTCCACCTTCTTCAGTATGCCTTGGACTTGAAAAGAAAAGATACAGTTAAGCGAATGTGAACGGGCAGCATTTCTACTGACGTAACTCTGAATGATAACTTAAATAGTTAATATCATAACTCATAATGGGCTCACTTGATGTACTATTAATATAGAAGGTCTGTATTCTTTGAAGACTTAAATAGCAAATGAATATAATTTTTATTTATGTGTCTTCCCAGAATTAGATTTAATATTAACAACAACGTCAATTTTAACATTTAATATAAATAATAAAAACAATAGTAATTAGAGATTTTGTGTGCTGAAGAGATGACAGGTTTTTTTTCGAAATAAACGAAAAAATAACAATAAAATATTACCGGTCACTTGTTTTTATTTGTTTATTTTCCATAATATCTAAGTATGAAGATTAATAATTGAATCCATTATGTTTAGTGGTCTGATTGACCGAATTACTTCTTTCAATTAATTATTCTTAGGACGTACGATCTTGGTTGAAATGAAAAAGTTAGTTACTGACTCTCTGATTTCAGATATATACTACGTTGATACTCTAGAATGCTAGTCTCTCGTTTGTACTCAGGTTGTCAAATACAGAATAAAAACAAAACATACAATATATATATATATATATACATCACCACAACCATAGATGTCTGGTCACATTCTCTCCCCCAGAGTACTCGATATTCCTCGGGGCGGCAACCCCTTCCTTTCACGCTAATAAATTACATTCATTACAATAAATTAACACAAACCCAACACTCGATAGAAACATAGAGGTCTGGTTACATTCACTCCCACAGAGTAATCGATATTCCTCGTGGCGGGGTTGAACCCTCTCCACTCTCGCTAATAACTTACTTTTACTCTCCAGACGTCACACACGTTAGTCGATAATTAGTCAGAAATCGTGAGATGCGGTCTGGTGTGATGTAGGCTTTAGAAAAACATTTTCTTTATCGTGCCAACGTTTCGATCTTTATTGAGATCATCTTCAGGGCNCACGCACGCACACACACACACACACGCACGCACGCACGCACGCACGCACGCACACACACACACACACACACACACAAAATGTGGAATTTGTATGTAATGAATTTATAAATTTATATGGCCGTAAATTATGATGTATCGATAGAACCAAAAAGTATTATAGGTTTTTAAGTTGACTCCTAAAACGATCTATCTATTCCTCCGTAAAAGTTTCGCTCAGGTACTTTAGGAGGAATAGATAGTTCGTTTTAGGAGTCAACTTAAAAACCTGTAATACTTTTTGGTTCTATCGGTACTTTATAGTAACTTACAATTAATTAAGTTTTTCAGTTGAGATAAAAAAGTCAGTGGCACGAGCGGATTCGAACCCACGATCTTCGGCTTGATACGCCGCTGCTTTACCACTTGAGCTATCGTGACCTCGATCGTGGGTTCGAATCCCGCTCGTGCCATTGACTTTTTATCTCAACTAAAAACCTTAATTAATTGTAATATATTAATTGGTCAAGCGGACCACGAAATTAGTGGAGTTAATTGTACTATTAGTACAATAAAATAAAACCTGACTTTTATCTGTGAATCCCCATCCATAGGCGACGCACTCCTCAGTTTTGACAGGTTCGGCACCGTCGGGCAAGCATGTGATGTCTACGGTCTCGGTTAACACGGCCGGTGTGTCGAGTTCAATAAGAGCGACATCATTGGATAAGTATTTTCTGTCGTAATCCTGGTGAGAGACGACTCTCTTGACTTTTTTGTCAGCGTGCTTGATCGGCTCATCCGTCGTTCCTATGTCGTACTCGCCCACTCTGACCGTCAGTCGACTGAACCAAAAATCTCTGAAATATAAAATTGTAAGAAGATGAAATTATGCTTCTTACATCCTATTACTCACGGAATGCAATGTGCTGCCGTCAAGACGAAGGAAGGCTTGATGAGTGTACCGCCGCAAAAGAATGTACCAACATTTATTATCATTACCATCCAAGGCGCCTCACCGTAAAATGTCTTGGCTGTATAACATAAAATTCCATTGGATCCAATTTTATTTTGAACTCGAGTACGTATGCGTATTTTACCTAAAAGGCCGGCGTTCGAGATCCTCGATGGAAGCCATCCGAACCTCCTCCGTCCGCACCCCGGTGTCCCAAGTATCGTCGGCAGGGTGTATTTCGTCGAACAGTTTATTCCTGTCGGATCGTCCGAAGAAGGGTCCGTCAAACATGGATAAAGCGGCTCAGGATAGACAGTTTGTGCGTTAACTGATTTTGGTTGGTCGGGCGTCGTCGTGGGAATCAAACAACAGACGTCGATACCAGAACATGTGTTTATCCTGTACGCAAATGTTCCTCATTGATCGTTTCAAACTCAATATACATACACAGAAAACACCAAACAGCCAACTAGAAAAATGTTTATGTGTTATAAATAATTTTTATTTTGTCATTTTTTACGCGTATTAAGAAAGTGTAGGTTAGTTATATAAATACAATCTATAAATTTAGGCGGCGATGTTTCGATATCTTTTCTATGGTCATGGGAAATTTTGATGTATTGTTGCCTGTTGGCTACATGGCGTAAAAGTAAAAAAATTCACCTGAATTACATAATATATTTAAAAAATTTTTTTCTATCTTTTTTTCTTTATTTATGAAACAGATGAAACAGGGCACCAACTCATTTCAGCCCCGTACTCACTGTTGTAACCGATGGGGTACTCGTTTCCGGTAGTCCTCCATTGGTTCTCTCATTAATCACTCGCTCAGCTTAATTTAATTACACGCACGCACGCACGCACGCACGCACACACNGGATTCGAACCCACGATCTTCGGCTTGATACGCCGCTGCGCTACCACTTGAGCTATCGTGACCTCGATCGTGGGTTCGAATCCCGCTCGTGCCATTGACTTTTTTACCTCAACTGAAAACCTTAATTAATTGTAAGATATTAATTGGTCAAGTGGACAACGAAATTAGTAAACTTTATAGTAACGTCGATCTACAAGTAAATTCAATATTTTTCTCTTTTGCATTATAATCAAAAAGCATATATTCAAGCCGTATAATTGATCGCTGCTGTTCATTCTAAGATATGAAGAATTTGAGAATAAATCGGTCGATCATCAATCAAACTGTATTCTTTTCTATTTGGATTTAGGGATTTTTCTGTTTAGCACTTAAAATTTAGTCTATGTGCCGTTCTCAGCTAATGGATTTCTTGGATGTTTTTTGTTTCTTTTATGAGGTAGAGAATTCTTCTCAGGGATAAAGTATCAAGATCCACATGGCTGCAGGTGGTATTTACCACCTCTACCAAAGGCTTTCCCTACATAGGTATTGCGGGACAGTTGCACATGTATGTCCTTTTTCAAACTTTTTCCTGTCCTTTTATGTCCTTTTTCGTATGTCAAACTTTTTATTATCTGGATATAATTGACATTGGTCATGTGTTGATGGTCCCATTTTTGTAAGGTGATATTTACCAGGGGCATGTTCTGTGAAGTTTTTAATTCTTTTCTGTTAAATAGGATTTTCTCTTTCTCCCATTGGGTTCTTTTTGCAAGTATTCTTTTTCTTGCCTCATGCCTGATATTTGCTCCCAGTATTTGTTGAGTTCTTTAGTTATCCCAAATTTCAGTTTTTTTTAATGTGGCCGTATTGCATGCCAAAAAATAGATTTAGGCCTTTGAGTCGTTACGAGGCTTTAGCTTGTATATCTGTTGCCAAATTGCCTATACATCAAAAAAGAACTCAGGTTTATCGTTGTTTACCAATTAGCTAACCACCTGTATTAAATTCGAATCTAAAAGTGAAAACCTTTTTTCTTTCTTTTAATGGTCTTTTGAACTCGTATATTAGCCAGAGAACGTACGCATTTATTTAATCATATAAAGTTATATCATATGAGGCGATATATGGACCCAAGCCGTCGTTGGTTCTCACCTGGCCCTACTTACATTTAATAGAAAACCATTAAATATCAATCAACACTAACTTTTTCATCTCTACCAAGACCTTAGAGAAAAAAATAGTTAATTGAAATAATTAATATGGTCAATTATGACCGCTAAACATATATGGACTAAATATCAATTTTATTTCACAGTAACTAAAATACCCTAGAGATTTTATGTCTACAACTAATTAATTATATCCGTTTGTTGTTTGTTGATCTCATTCTCCCGCCATATCAAATTACATAATGGAACTGCTTTAACAAAAACGAATTATATTAATCCATGATATTAGATATTAATCCATGCGTATTTACAATGGAACGTAAAGACAAATAAGATTTGAACTACTATTTTAAAAATGCGCTGGCAAGAAACGACGTTTTCTATGGTAACGAGGAAGTAAAAAATCTAGAGATGGTATAAAAATTGTCTGTTTTTAAAGTTGTCCGATTTCGTGACGGACAAACAGAATAGAGAGTTCATTTTGACAGTTGTAAGCGACGAATTATCAAGCACTACTTACAGCTGTATTATTGTCATTTCTAACGTTAGAAAGCAAATTTTTGTCATTTTAAGCAACAAGCAATTGTCAGCGAACGAGCGCTAAGTCCCACGTCAAAAATCGTTGTTTTTTTTTTCAATTATTAATACCCGGCTGTGCAGTACCCAGTGCTCAAGTGCCAAATTCTAATATGCTACAAATTGTGATGAAACAAATGCTCTAAAAAATTGTATTTTGGCGAGTGGAAGGCGGGTTTGGCTGTTTACCTGATGTCCAAAATGCCTTTTCCATCCGTTACAATCTTGTCATTTGGGCACCGGAAATATGCGGTGCACTCGCACACTTCCTCGGCCTCCGAGTAGATCATGGCCAAGCCGAAGGCGAACCAGATGTAAATTCCTTGTCGGTCCATCTTCTTCAGAGTTGTGGCCGTCTCTGAGCGGAATTATACGAACAACTTGCTGACTCCCTCCCACGACATCCTTCCCAATCTCCCAAGCCCTCTCTCCCTCTCTCTCTCTCTCTCTCTCTCTCTCTCTCTCTCTCTCTCTCTCTCTCTCGCTGTTTTGTGTCGATTTTGTCTTTCCGTTGGATCTCGATTGACTTTTAAACACTTCCCATAATTGCTTTCATTTATATTGTAAAATTTTTAACTTATTAATTCAAATAACAAATATAAAATAGACCAATTTAGTCTTTGAACAAAACGATATTAAAATGAGTACTTCTCAGTATAAACTTGTTAATTTACTTCGATACTTCGTAATAATGGATAAAATAAAACAAATAACAAATACAAATGCACATAAAAACATAAACAAGATAAAACAGTGGTCTGGCTAACAATCAATTAATCACACAGGATATTCCTTTGTGATTTGGTGATAAGCTCCTTAATTCAAGCAAATAAATTACATTCACGCTCAAAAAATTATTTGATTATTTTAAAGTACCACCTTTTTATTGAAGAAGATACTCCTGACTACTGGCCCGAATACAGTGATTTTTTGATTTTTTCGTCTCAAATTTTAATTAATATATTTAATATATAATAATTCTATACAAAAATTCTATACAAACTATTATTTTGTCATTACAGAAATTTTAAATATTTAATTATTGACATAAAAATGATATATGTAGCTTGTAATTGATATTGGCCCACATTTCCGTAGTGTACAAAAAATATTGGTTTTATTGCCTGGCGCACAGTCTAATGGCTTGACCTTTTGCACTGAGATTAACTTTCAATGATTCAAGCCGACATTGATCCGGTCATTGTGTACTCACATCTCCTTCCGGCAATTTTGCTACATATAAAATCAATACTTCCGATATTTTATTGATCATTACGATTCCACGGATATCAAAAACAAATAAATACGTGATTCTCTTTCTCCGATTTGAAACTTTGTAAACTTGGGCTAAGCCCAACTGATAAAGGGAAACTTGAACGAGTGAAACTGAATAGAAAGGTGCGAAGCTCTGTAAGCTGTTCCTCGAACGCAATAACTTTTCGGAAGAATCTGAAGTCTTTACTGCTGGCCAATTTGTTCGGCTTGGAACTTAAGGTAGTTTCCAACATGAGATAACAGAGGTTTTCATTAATTTGTGAACGTTAATGTGAAAGAGACATTGGCAGAAAGTTGCTGTAATCTTTATTCCATTACACTTCTAAAACAAAATGTCCCTTTTTTCTTGATATAATCTTTTTTATGTTAATAAAAACAATGGGTTGTAAAATAATGCGGAGCTTGTTCCAATAAATAGATTTCATTTTTCTGTATTGGACCTGTTTTTATTTATTCATTATTGTCTACACACTTTGACAAGGTAGTTCGGGTATTTTTATTTAATAATTTCGATCGAGTTCTCGCATTTTTACAAAGTGTTTTGCTAATTTAAAATAAGGAAAAAATCGCGCATTTTTGATATTTTATATTTTTTACCAAGAAAGCCCAGCGCCTTCCTACCCATACTGGTAGGAAACATTTTCATCTAACATGTATGCGGTGAGTAAGAACTAAGTCAGAATTCTCCTGCAATTGCCTTTTTTGTTAGTTAACTTTAAATGCAGACAAACCGAGACAAATCCGAGTCATGGATAAGTTATTTCATCACTACTCTTAGTTTGCAGAAAATTGCACGTTTTTACATTTTGCTGCAAACAATGATGTGCTTTCCAATTTTGTGATAATTATTATTATACAATAAATAATATTATAAATAAAACAACTTAAATGCAAAGTTTTAATGTTTTATTTTTTCTAACGAGGGCTCGCAACTGCAGAGGTTATATCAACCCTCGGGGTGCCGGTGTTTTTGAAAAAAGGCCGATTTTTAAGTACGTCGGGTTCGAATGGAGGGCCGCTGGATTCGAACCCGGGACCTTCACCTTACATTGATCAGCGACGTATCAACGCCTATCGTTCCGGCCACGGACGCCCCCCTTTAATGGGTTAACAGTAAACGAATTGAGAGTCAAATATTTTTTTTTCGTTGAATATTTCAACCTCCTACATCTAGAATTTTTTTATAAAATATTTTATATGCGACATCCGTTCTGTTCCATCAGTTGATTATTTTTCACTTTTTTGTTCTAATTTCTCAGTATTCTTGGGGAAAAACAGAGCCCGTTGAAAAATAATAATACTTGGAAAGTTAGAACATTATATCATAAGGATAATTGTACACCAAAATATAATGAATCCAATCCAAAAGACAGTTCCAATATTAAAAGTGAACCTGAAATCAAAGACTGATGGCAATTGTTTTTCTAAAGCATTCTGTAAAAATATGTTACTACAAACAATGTCCACTAACATGTGTAGAGGTAGAGCGGGTTTTCTCCCTTTTTACAGCATATTCACGATGAGAGGGAGTATAAACCTGTCAGATTAAACATAAAAATGTAAATTTTGAAGAATTGCTATAAACACTAATTGTTGTACTCTTTTCTTAATAAGTTAAAGTTCTTTGTATTTCAAGTTATTTATTGCATACGTTGTTTTAAGTATAATTTTAACCTTAATTTATTGTACTTATCTAATTGTATATTTTTGAATTTTATTGGATATTTGTACATATTGCGTTTTAAAAACCAGTCTAATAGATTGATTATAAAATAAGCACATCAGAAACAATATTTTAGATTTTTTGTTTTAAATGATAGTTCCAACTTACAGTCAGTTGTTTTCAACGATCCGGATTTAAAGCTTATAACTCATCATCAGGCTGAAGGAATTTACAACCACCTCTCTCGACATGAATTGTAAGAGTGAACCCTCCAATTCCCCGCCAACGTGACGTCCCAATGAGAAAGCTGGTTTTAATTCCACTCAATTTTCAACGTGCGAAAAGAGGGAATTATAACACAAGTAAATATTATATTAAGAAGTATTGTAAGAAAACGACTATAAATTAGTGATTAAATTGTGTGCTTTTTATTAACTATTTAAAAAAATTAAAATTAAAATAAAATGATACATTAATAATAGATTAGTGAATTAATGATCGATTCAATAAAAAAATAAATTAATCAAATTATTATTTTGTACGTCTAACATTATTTAGGTAAATATTTAAAATAGGAAGTAAATCAAAATCTATTATATTATTAATGCATTTATCTTCATGTTTAATTTTACGTTTTTTAATTTCAAATTTATCAAACCAATCTAGTTCCCTCCCTTTGTTGAAATAAGTAACACTGTTGTATTTGAATTTAAATTCAAATTGTGTTTTGTTCCTTTTAGTCGCAATCATTACAATTAAGTTGGTAAACCCCGCTTTTTGCAATTTTCTCAAACTTGTTTTTAGTACAATTAATTAAGATTTTTAGTTGAAATAAAAATATAATAAATTTTATCTCAACTTAAAACCTTAATTAATTGAAATATATTAATTGGTCAAGCGGACCACGAAATTAGTGAACTAGTTTTTAGTATTGGTTGAGATAAAAACGTCAGTGTCACGAGCGGGATTCGAACCCATGACCTTCGGCCAAATACGCAGTTACTCTCGAATTTTCCCTCCTTTTTTGCCATTTTTCAAATGTCGTGTAATATATTTGATTTTCGGCGGCAAATTAAATGGCCACGGAAAGCTTTCGTGAAGATATACTTCAATTTAATTATTAAACCCATTGCAGATCGTGGTCCGTTTGACCAATTAACATTTTTCAATTAATTAATATTTATGGAAGATATTGGCTGAGGTAAAAAAAATCAGTGTCACGAGCGGGATTCGAACCCACGACCTTCGGCAAAATACGCCGCTACTCTACCACTTGAGCTATCGTGACTTCGATTATCTCAACCAATACCTTTAGTTTTAAGAGGATGTTTCTAAGTGAACACGTACCTCTAAAAGCTATTCTAAAACCTTCTTGTTTAAGAATTTTTACCTAGTTTTTCTGATAGTTGGCAAACAACGGAAACCTAATGATTCATTTTCGGTGGGGTGGCGCAGTCCTATTGTAGCTTCTTTTAAAGTTAAGTTATTTTTTTATTTTTTTAACTAGCAACCCATCAATAAATATGGCTTGATATCTATTGTTTTTTTTTGCTACAGTTTTAAAAATTAGAAATTGTGTTAATGGAAATTTTAACATACGGTCTATGAGCCAAATGAAACCAGCAGCTTTTTGGGTCCATGGGTGAGTAGAATACGCTGGGATCATTGTGACTGATGTTGTGGATTTTCTATATACCTCTGTTTCAATTACGTTGCTTAATGTGGTTTTAGGTCTAAAAAGTTTAAACAACCATCTTTATTAATTTTCAATGTAAAATTTATATTTCGGTGTAGTTAATTAATTAGTTGAGAGATTTGTTTTAGATCCTCTAAGGTTCCCGATCAAATGCGTAAAATTTATTTAATTTGTTTTTGAATTGAAAAGATTATTTTTTTTAAATTATCCATGAATATTTCGGTACAAAGTGGGGATAATGGACCCCATTGGGTCTTTTAGCTTATTATGAAATCCCTCTCTCAATCCAAACTGGGCATATACGGGAATATTAGGGCAAATTTGAATTTTAATAAAATTAAACCTTTTGTCTGTTGTGTGTATATTCGACTAACAGTTTTGTTTTGTAAGAAGCCGTCCAGTTGCATTTCCTTGCGTTGAGATCCAGGGTCTTCTTCATACTTAGACGTCAAAGGTCTATTTTACAGGTTTAAAGATTCTAACGGTTGCGTCAAGATTTGAACCCAGGACCGCAAGCGACACAAAGATTTCATTTTAACACTTAATATGTTTGTTGCAGTTAAGGTCATCAATTGACTAAAAACAACCGGCATTGGGCATTTCAAAGGGATTGTTTTCTACCGGGATAAAGCTTGCTCCGATATGTCCACACGTTATTGTTGGAGCTTGCCCCAACTCAACGTACTTGCCTTTCATTGCACTTTCAGGTGTTTACTCAATCTGGGATCTGCAAAACTATATTCATGGGAAAATGTTTACTTTACTTGAAAGCTGCACAAAGCATATGGAATAGATCATCGCTCAAAAACTTGAGAAATTCTGGGAGGACGGGATTACAAAATTACATAAAAGCTGGCAACAGATAGTGGAACAAAATGATTAATATATTGTTGATAAATTCTTTTACAATAACCCAGCTGAAATTTTCATCGATTTTACCATCATAAAACGTTGTTTACGTCACGACATATTTTAAAATCCAATATATCTTATATTCCTTTGAGTTTTCTTTTCTGTTTATAACTACGTTGATGTTGAAAAGCCTTTCGCTTTATTTTTAATTTAGTCTGTGCTCGTCGGTCTATTCTTTTAGGGCTCTTAGAAGCTGGAAAAGATGCGTTTGCTAAGTATTTGTTCTTTGTTTTTAAAAGACCTTTAAAATGAGCAAAAATCAGTTCGTCTGGTGTATTTTATTTACTAAATCGTCTATTCTGTAGATTCATTATTAACCTCGTTAGTAAACAAAAGAAATGATAATCAAAGTAAAAGAGCTTTTATTTTTAGAGCTTTTGTCATTACCATCCGAATTTGACGGAAACAATGAGCTTATACACGCAAGGAAAAACAGCACTTCATGACTTTTTTGTACATGACAGCCTCAAACCCTCAGTGATGTGATTTAGAGAAATGATTTATTATATATCGTAATATGCATACTATTAAGAAAATCGTTTCAATAATTACATGTATGCCGTGGAATCCAGTAATTTTGAAGAGACAGGATCCGTAAATGGAGTCTTAAATAGTAAATTCTGATTTGGTATATTTGTATCTTTGCAATACGGAAAAGTAAATTCCTAATATTACGGTAATTAATAGTCATTTTGAGGCTTGAGTATGATTTCTTTCTATAATTCTATGATGTGCCCACGTATATGTTACAACATGTCAAACTATTTATACACCATTTTTATATTTAAATAAAATTATCGTGTTTCGAAGAACTTAAAACTTTCTGTGTGTATAAGGTTATACTTGTGATCACTAAGATAAACAAAACTTTAAATTCATGAGATTGTTGTTCAATTGATAAGCTGAGTCTGTTTATAATTTGCTTAAATTTTTAAGATGCGTGCCGAAAACACCAGAAATTTTTTTTTCATCTTATGATAACAAACTTCGACTGAGATATTCAATGAGCTCACCTTTTCTAAATGGGAAGATAGGCCGGAAGTTTAACTTACTGTGACGGGGGTTGTCAAAATGCTTTTAAGGAGGTACCAAGGCAGAGTCTTATCATTGATAAGGAATTGCCAATTGCATAACGTTGGAGCAAAGTCAGTGTTCCTGCTTGAAATTCAACGCTTCTATATTGAAACAATATCTGATCATTTTGGGATATTAAAAACCTTAATTATGAATATGATATGGGATAAAAATGCATATTCCAAAAATTATACATTTTGATATATAGGGTGAGTCATTTTTTGACACACCATTGGAAAATCAACGTGGGTGCGTTTAAATCTGACTCGAGGCTTATTTCCTTTTATTAATACGTTAATCAAAGAAAGTGAATCAATTTTCGGTGCACCACTGGAAAATCAACGTGGGTGCTTTTAAATCTGACTCAAGGCCTATTTCTTTTGATTTTAACATTAAAAAAGGAAGTGAGTCTATTTTCGGTGCACCATAGGAAAATCAACATTGGTGCGTCTAATTATGACTCGGCACATTTTATTTTGTTAGTCTCCTACCAAAAAATAGGCGAGTCACTTTTCGACGCACCATTCGTTACAAATTAGTTTTAGTAGGTTGGAAGGAAAATAAACAAAACAAATATTATTAAAACATTATTCAAACACAATGTAAAAATTAAAAAGAAAATTCTTCACAAATAAATTTGATCAAGGTTTAAGAGTATTTTTTTCTGGCAAAGTAAAAAAAGTAAATAAATGTACCAATTTCCTTTTTTCTGGTAAAGTAAAAAATTAAATAAATGTAACAACCTCTTTTCTTATGGTAAAGTAAAAAATTAAATAAATGTAACCATCTCCTTTGTTAGCAAACCAAAAATGTTCAAAATCATTATAATAACTATTATTGTTCGAACAGACCTCCATTTGCTGCAACACAATAGCCTAGTCTATCGTAAAACGATGATCGGACGAAAAAAATACTCTCAAACCTTAATCAAATTAATTTGTTAAGAATCTTTTTTTAAAATTTTTACATTGTGTTTGAATGTTTTAATAATATTGGTTTTGTTTATTTTCCTTCCAACATACTAAAAATAATTTTTAACGAATGGTTTGTCGAAAAGTGACTCGCCTATTTTTTGGTAGGAGACTAACAAAATAAAATGTGCCGAGTCATAATTAGACGCACCAACGTTGATTTTCCTATGGTGCACCGAAAATTAACTCACTTTCTTTTAGTAACGTATTAATCAAAGGAAATTAGCCTCTAGTCAGATTTAAACGCACCCACGTTGATTTTCCAATGGTGCGTCAAAAAATGACTCACCCTGTATATGAATGTTGGGGTCCCATCCTTAGAGTCTTGTCTGCCTGAATTTCTACCTGATCTTTAATATTTTCTCTCTATGCGAGTAAGCTATTGAAGCATCCATGGTAATTTCCACGGAAGCATTCTTCCGGATGTGCGTTTTTTCGAAAATACCCCGAACGCCAGTAAAACCTTATATCTCGTAGTTAAAAAAATTATTAAGATATTTGTAGTTTTTTCTTTAATAGTACAAAAGAACTTACGTATTAAATGTTCTAGCTAGGAAGGTAGAATTTAGAAATGGTAGGCCAAATAAATAATTGCTAATGAGAACGTTAAATAATGGTTAATAGTTATATGGGCCAAATATAGTCGTAACGAACCACTTATTTCCCGATATACTTCACTTGACAAACCATATTTCAAGTAACAATTATATCTCAATCCTACGGTAACCTTGATGGATTACATTTGCTTATTCAGAAGCTAAGCTACTGAATTGAGCTGTTTGTTACTTGTATATGTATATACATATACATTGGACAGTGAGCCAATTTAATTAATAATAATAATAATAATGCTACTTTATTCTAAATTCAAATAAAATTATAACTTTCCAATATAATATAAACACTTAGGGTATAGAAAATTTCGTTTGCCGGAGGTCAATTTCAACAAAATAGTAGTACTTAAAAACAAAATTCAATAAAAAAATATAGAACATAAAAGTAAAGCCGAAAATTGTAATAGGATTGTACTGTTTAGCAGGGTTTCCATGCACGGTTAATATGAAACGGGGAAATCGTACACATCCTCTCTGAGACTAGCATTACATAGATAACATAATTCCGAGAGCCCTTCATCCATGTGGAGTAATTTACCAATATTAATTTGCACCTCATTTTTAATATCTATCGAAAGTCACCCAAATTCCGGATCAAAGTGGCAAAAGGTACGTATGGTTTTTAAACAGCTAAAAATGAGTTGATGCTAGAGCAAACCTCACAGATTTGCTTGATGTTTGCGCAGTAATTTTAACAGTAAGTAAGTCAAAGCGGAGTATTTATTGGATAGAATTATATGCCAGTGTGAGCACCTGATGGCTTTTCTTCTTTCGAGGGGAGTAATTTTTGGAATACGGGAATCAGGAAGATTAAGAACTTTAAGGACATATATAAAGTGAAACTATGAAATTGATCGTTGGTGTTTAGAAGGTAATGGCACGTGTGCTGTTGTAACGATTTGGTACAGATACATTTTTATAACTATGTGACAAAAGATTCTTTGAAATTTTCTGAAGAACGAGTATTAAGGGTTCTAAGAAGATAATTACTTGCTTGTTGGCAAGTGAGAGTTAAACTTTGGTAGAATGTGTGTAGTGAAAAGGTACTAGTGCATTGTCATTTGAAAGAGATTCCTCACGATTAAGAACAAAGGAATGAGCTGTTTGTCCTGAAAATCATTTTTGAACAAAAGGTTCTTTGGAAATCTTGTGGGAAAAAGGAATAGTAAAGGGTGTTAAAAGGATCATTACTGGCGTGTTTATAACCGAGTATTAAAGTTTCTTGCCGGATGGTCCCAAAGGGGTGAATATCTGTAAGAGGACGATCGGGGAAGAGGAGAGAATTTGATTGAGGTGGGGGCGCGTGCGCTCGCCGGCGGTCGGCGAAGAAGACGGCTCGGGGGCGGCAGTGTGGCTTCAGCCGCTATGAGTAAGGGAGCATGATGAACGTGAGCCTTGAGGATGCCGAGGGGAACTGGTCCTCATGGCTCAACTCCTCCTACAACGGCACGTCCTGGCCCTTCGAGCCTGAAAGGAACTACTGGGCCTTGGTTTTAGTCCTTTTCCCTTTCCTCACCCTTTTCGGTAACGTTCTCGTCATACTTGCCGTCTACAGAGAGCGGAGCCTCCAGTCCGCCACTAACTACTTCATCGTCAGCCTTGCCCTCGCAGACCTACTTGTTGCCGTCCTTGTCATGCCCTTCGCCGTTTACGTCCTGGTAAGTAATCTCCCTCCCTAAATGAAAAATATATAAACATGAAAAAAATAAAAATATAATAAAAACAACGAGGACCTACCAACAGAAATATTACAACGATTGAAAAATTTCTCAAAATTTTATATTTCGCGCTAAAATACCTTTTGTTTACTGTATTTTATTTAGCAATTCTTAAAAATGGTATTGAAAACAGTTAACCAAAAACGCACCGGAAGTTTTAACAATTTAAATACTTATAAACAAAAATTTTTAAACAAAAATATAATCTTAAATAATTGAGTTCGGTTTGTGCACTGAGATATTTGAAATACTTAGAATAAATAAATTTTAGGTAGTAGAGACAGAAGAGCGTCAGAAGATTGAGAAATTTCTGCAATGTGCCAGTACCCGTCTTTACTTTTCAGGAAAAATAATTTTTCAATTTTCAATTTTGAATTACGGAAAATAATAAGTATCTGCTTTGTGCAGTAATAAACAATAAACTAAAACGTACTCAAATATTAATTTTCATATAAAAAGTACTGTTCTAATATCCTTTAATAATAAAATTAAATATAATTGTATTTTTATTTTGATATAAAGTTTGAATCACGTATAACAACCAAATATTGCGTTCTAGCAAAAACTATCACAATTTTCATAAGAGAAAACAGAATGTTCATTAATTTTCTGTTGTAAACAAAGAGAACTGAACAATTTTAATTAAGAAATGTTTGGAAAATCCGATTATCTTAAACATAATGCCTTCTATATTTTAGAAAATCTGGTTGTTTTGAACGATTTCTAACGTTTTTCCTTTTGTTCATTCTTTTATCTATTTGGATTGAACCCAAGCAAAAGAAAATAAAAATAACTATAATTAACTCATATACGTTATTATTTTACATTGGAAAGTTGTTATCGTCATTACTCTACAATTACCTCATAAAGAAAAATAGCGTTCCTCAAAGCCAATTGTGACAGATAAAAAGACAAAAAAAAACCCTCATAAAGTTCATCGTTTCAAGGATCTGGCTCCGTTTCTTATTCATGTGACACAAAAATATTTCGCATTACAATTTGCCTAAATAAATAATGTTTAAATTATTATTCAAGGGATTGATGGTAGGATTTGATACGACCTATACGATATGTACTACAAGTTTTTATTGCAAGTAGTGCTGCACTTCTCATTATAATTCGTTTAAATATTTTAAAATAAGAGTGAGAGAGAGAGAGAGAGAGAGTGAGTGAGAGGGGGATGGAGGGAGAGAGTTTGATTGATTGATATCGCTTTATTTACATAATCTCTCAAGATTTGGTCTCGACGACTACTCTTACATCTAAAGCGAAAGAGAGAAGAGAGAGAGAGAGAGAGAGAGAGAGAAAGAGAGCGATTTAATATAAATACTCAAAAAGTCTCTAAACAAACTGAAAAGTTATAGGAAACTATACACTAATAATATTAAATTCACTAATTTCGTGGTCCGCTTGACCAATTAATATATTACAATTAATTAAGGTTTTTAGTTGAGATAAAAAAGTCAATGGCACGAGCGGGATTNTATTAAAAGTTCTATGTAAAAATGTTTAAAAAATGATGCCATCTCTATTATTATCTAAAGCGCTTCTTTAAGCTTAAAGCTTTTTATCCAATCTCAAACTTTGTTAAGAACTAATGGGAGTATCCTTCAGACCTGCGCTTTTCCGCTCGCAGGAGTAGACATGTCGGGTTGCATGGGCCTTTGCACCAATAATTGGCAGTTATTTTGTCATTCTAGTTCACAGGTAGTTGGATTAGAAGCTCTTCCGCAAGTTCCTGCGATGGTGTTTACATGAACCTTTCTCTATTCCTCTGTCCTGAAATAAAATCCCTTTGAACCGAAAAGTTTTTGTCCATTGTCAAATGGATCAAGCTTTTTCGCAATTGATATGCCGCAAAAGGGTTGTAGACCGATAGGTGTCTTCTTCGAAGTTTATTTGAAAATTTTATAGTTGTCTTTTGTCCTGTGTGCCCATCAAAACCGATCAAATGATCTGGACTTAAAAACCGAAGGGGTAGTTGCCACCAGGTCTTTCTTTCTGTTCTTTTGCTGGTGGCAACTAGCCTTTTGATCTCCTTGGCAAAATGTTCAATAACCACAGACGCTTCCTGAAATGCATATTACCAACGTTTTTTTTAATGAATTCTATGCCTTAATTTTTTCAGACAAATATCAGCTCCTGACCCATACTCGGTCTTAAGGTTATCTGTACTGGAGATTCTGGGATCCCTTTTCTTCGTCTGCTAGATATTTTATTTAAAAGTTTTTATTATACAGAGTGAGTAATTTTTTGACGCACCATTGGAAAATCAACGTGGGTGCGTTTCAATCTGACTCGAGGCTTATTTCCTTTGATTAATACGTTAAGAAAAGAAAGTGAGTCAATTTTCGGTGCACCATTGGAAAATCAACGTGGGTGTGTTTAAATCTGACTCAAGGCCTATTTCTTTTGATTTTAACATTAAAAAAAGGAAGTGAGTCAATTTTCGGTGCACTATAGGAAAATTAACGTTGGTGCGTCTAATTATGACGCGGCACAGTTTATTTTGTTAGTCTCGTACCAAAAATTAGGCGAGTCACTTTTCGACGCACCTTTCGTTACAAATTAGTTTTAGTAGGTTGGAAGGAAAATAAACAAAACCAACATTATTAAAACATTATTCAAACACAATGTAAAAATTAAAAAAAAAATTCTTCACAAATTAATTTGATTAAGGTTTAAGAGTATTTTTTTCTGGTAAAGTAAAAAAATTAAATAAATGTAACAATCTCCTTTGTTAGTAAACCAAAAATCTTCAAACTCATTATAATAATTGTTCAAACAGACCTCTATTTGCTGCACCATAGTAGCCTAGTCTATCGTAAAACGATGATCGGAGGAAAAAAATACTCTTAAACCTTAATGAAATTAAATTGTGAAGAATTTTTTTTAAATTTTACATTGTGCTTGTATAATGTTTTAATAATATTTGTTTTGTTTATTTTCCTTCCAACCTACTAAAACTAATTTGTAACGAACGTGCGTCGAAAAGTGACTCGCCTATTTTTTGGTACGAGACTAACAAAATAAAATGTGCCGAGTCATAATTAGACGCACCAACGTTGATTTTCCTATGGTGCACCGAAAATTAACTCACTTTCTTTTAGTAACGTATTAATCAAAGGAAATTAGCCTCGAGTCAGATTTAAACGCACCCACGTTGATTTTCCAATGGTGCGTCAAAAAATGACTCACCCTGTATATGAATGTTGGGGTCCCATCCTTAGAGTCTTGTCTGCCTGAATTTCTACCTGATCTTTAATATTTTCTCTCTATGCGAGTAAGCTATTGAAGCATCCATGGTAATTTCCACGGAAGCATTCTTCCGGATGTGCGTTTTTTCGAAAATACCCCGAACGCCAGTAAAACCTTATATCTCGTAGTTAAAAAAATTATTAAGATATTTGTAGTTTTTTCTTTAATAGTACAAAAGAACTTACGTATTAAATGTTCTAGCTAGGAAGGTAGAATTTAGAAATGGTAGGCCAAATAAATAATTGCTAATGAGAACGTTAAATAATGGTTAATAGTTATATGGGCCAAATATAGTCGTAACGAACCACTTATTTCCCGATATACTTCACTTGACAAACCATATTTCAAGTAACAATTATATCTCAATCCTACGGTAACCTTGATGGATTACATTTGCTTATTCAGAAGCTAAGCTACTGAATTGAGCTGTTTGTTACTTGTATATGTATATACATATACATTGGACAGTGAGCCAATTTAATTAATAATAATAATAATAATGCTACTTTATTCTAAATTCAAATAAAATTATAACTTTCCAATATAATATAAACACTTAGGGTATAGAAAATTTCGTTTGCCGGAGGTCAATTTCAACAAAATAGTAGTACTTAAAAACAAAATTCAATAAAAAAATATAGAACATAAAAGTAAAGCCGAAAATTGTAATAGGATTGTACTGTTTAGCAGGGTTTCCATGCACGGTTAATATGAAACGGGGAAATCGTACACATCCTCTCTGAGACTAGCATTACATAGATAACATAATTCCGAGAGCCCTTCATCCATGTGGAGTAATTTACCAATATTAATTTGCACCTCATTTTTAATATCTATCGAAAGTCACCCAAATTCCGGATCAAAGTGGCAAAAGGTACGTATGGTTTTTAAACAGCTAAAAATGAGTTGATGCTAGAGCAAACCTCACAGATTTGCTTGATGTTTGCGCAGTAATTTTAACAGTAAGTAAGTCAAAGCGGAGTATTTATTGGATAGAATTATATGCCAGTGTGAGCACCTGATGGCTTTTCTTCTTTCGAGGGGAGTAATTTTTGGAATACGGGAATCAGGAAGATTAAGAACTTTAAGGACATATATAAAGTGAAACTATGAAATTGATCGTTGGTGTTTAGAAGGTAATGGCACGTGTGCTGTTGTAACGATTTGGTACAGATACATTTTTATAACTATGTGACAAAAGATTCTTTGAAATTTTCTGAAGAACGAGTATTAAGGGTTCTAAGAAGATAATTACTTGCTTGTTGGCAAGTGAGAGTTAAACTTTGGTAGAATGTGTGTAGTGAAAAGGTACTAGTGCATTGTCATTTGAAAGAGATTCCTCACGATTAAGAACAAAGGAATGAGCTGTTTGTCCTGAAAATCATTTTTGAACAAAAGGTTCTTTGGAAATCTTGTGGGAAAAAGGAATAGTAAAGGGTGTTAAAAGGATCATTACTGGCGTGTTTATAACCGAGTATTAAAGTTTCTTGCCGGATGGTCCCAAAGGGGTGAATATCTGTAAGAGGACGATCGGGGAAGAGGAGAGAATTTGATTGAGGTGGGGGCGCGTGCGCTCGCCGGCGGTCGGCGAAGAAGACGGCTCGGGGGCGGCAGTGTGGCTTCAGCCGCTATGAGTAAGGGAGCATGATGAACGTGAGCCTTGAGGATGCCGAGGGGAACTGGTCCTCATGGCTCAACTCCTCCTACAACGGCACGTCCTGGCCCTTCGAGCCTGAAAGGAACTACTGGGCCTTGGTTTTAGTCCTTTTCCCTTTCCTCACCCTTTTCGGTAACGTTCTCGTCATACTTGCCGTCTACAGAGAGCGGAGCCTCCAGTCCGCCACTAACTACTTCATCGTCAGCCTTGCCCTCGCAGACCTACTTGTTGCCGTCCTTGTCATGCCCTTCGCCGTTTACGTCCTGGTAAGTAATCTCCCTCCCTAAATGAAAAATATATAAACATGAAAAAAATAAAAATATAATAAAAACAACGAGGACCTACCAACAGAAATATTACAACGATTGAAAAATTTCTCAAAATTTTATATTTCGCGCTAAAATACCTTTTGTTTACTGTATTTTATTTAGCAATTCTTAAAAATGGTATTGAAAACAGTTAACCAAAAACGCACCGGAAGTTTTAACAATTTAAATACTTATAAACAAAAATTTTTAAACAAAAATATAATCTTAAATAATTGAGTTCGGTTTGTGCACTGAGATATTTGAAATACTTAGAATAAATAAATTTTAGGTAGTAGAGACAGAAGAGCGTCAGAAGATTGAGAAATTTCTGCAATGTGCCAGTACCCGTCTTTACTTTTCAGGAAAAATAATTTTTCAATTTTCAATTTTGAATTACGGAAAATAATAAGTATCTGCTTTGTGCAGTAATAAACAATAAACTAAAACGTACTCAAATATTAATTTTCATATAAAAAGTACTGTTCTAATATCCTTTAATAATAAAATTAAATATAATTGTATTTTTATTTTGATATAAAGTTTGAATCACGTATAACAACCAAATATTGCGTTCTAGCAAAAACTATCACAATTTTCATAAGAGAAAACAGAATGTTCATTAATTTTCTGTTGTAAACAAAGAGAACTGAACAATTTTAATTAAGAAATGTTTGGAAAATCCGATTATCTTAAACATAATGCCTTCTATATTTTAGAAAATCTGGTTGTTTTGAACGATTTCTAACGTTTTTCCTTTTGTTCATTCTTTTATCTATTTGGATTGAACCCAAGCAAAAGAAAATAAAAATAACTATAATTAACTCATATACGTTATTATTTTACATTGGAAAGTTGTTATCGTCATTACTCTACAATTACCTCATAAAGAAAAATAGCGTTCCTCAAAGCCAATTGTGACAGATAAAAAGACAAAAAAAAACCCTCATAAAGTTCATCGTTTCAAGGATCTGGCTCCGTTTCTTATTCATGTGACACAAAAATATTTCGCATTACAATTTGCCTAAATAAATAATGTTTAAATTATTATTCAAGGGATTGATGGTAGGATTTGATACGACCTATACGATATGTACTACAAGTTTTTATTGCAAGTAGTGCTGCACTTCTCATTATAATTCGTTTAAATATTTTAAAATAAGAGTGAGAGAGAGAGAGAGAGAGAGTGAGTGAGAGGGGGATGGAGGGAGAGAGTTTGATTGATTGATATCGCTTTATTTACATAATCTCTCAAGATTTGGTCTCGACGACTACTCTTACATCTAAAGCGAAAGAGAGAAGAGAGAGAGAGAGAGAGAGAGAGAGAAAGAGAGCGATTTAATATAAATACTCAAAAAGTCTCTAAACAAACTGAAAAGTTATAGGAAACTATACACTAATAATATTAAATTCACTAATTTCGTGGTCCGCTTGACCAATTAATATATTACAATTAATTAAGGTTTTTAGTTGAGATAAAAAAGTCAATGGCACGAGCGGGATT